>NW_024499369.1:0-1596 GCF_017590055.1 Onychostruthus taczanowskii
CCACCTCGACCCCAAAAATCCCAAAATCCCCCAGGGAATCCCAAAATCCACCCCAAGCCCTCGCAGAAAGGCAAAAAACTCCAAAGTTTTTTGGGAGAATTTTGGGATTTTTTTTTTTTGGGTTTTGTATTTTGTCCATTTTTGGGTTTTTTTGCAATTTTTGGGGAATTTTTTACCAATTTTTTGGCCTTTTTTTCCAAATTTTTTTGCAAATTTTTCAGGAATTTTTGGGCAAGGTTCGGGAATTTGCAAATGTTGGGATTTTGGGGCCATTTTGGGGATTTTTGGGGTGATTTTTGGGATTTTTGGGGACATTTTTGGGCCATTTCTGGGGACATTTTTGGGAATTTTGGGGCTATTTTGGGGACATTTTTGGGCTATTTTTGGGGCTATTTTGGGACATTTTTCAGGCTATTTTGGGGCCATTTTGGGGATTTTTGGGGCGATTTTTGGGGCAATTTTTTGCATTTTTGGGGACATTCCTGGGGCGATTTTGGGCTATTTTTGGGGCCATTTTGGGGACATTCCTGGGGCGATTTTGGGCCATTTTTGGGGCTATTTTGGGCTATTTCTGGGGACATTTTTGGGCCATTTTGGGGACATTTTTTGGGCTACTTTGGGCCATTTTGGGGGACATTTTTGGGGACATTTCTGGGGATATTTTTGGGATTTCTGGGGCCATTTTTGGGCCATTTTTGGGGCTATTTTTGGGCTATTTTTTGGGATTTCTGGGGACATTTTTGGGACATTTCTGGGATTTCTGGGGACATTTTCGGGGCTATTTTTGGCCATTTTTGGGGCCATTTTTGGGCCATTTTTGGGGCTCTTTTGGGCTATTTTTCAGGCTATTTTGGGGCCATTTTGGGGCCATTTTTGGGCTATTTGGGGCTATTTTTCAGGCTATTTTGGGCCATTTTTGGCGCCATTTTTGGGCTATTTGGGGCTATTTTTCAGGCTATTTTGGGCCATTTTTGGCGCCATTTGGGGGCCATTTTTGGGCTCTTTTGGGCTATTTTTCGGCCATTTTGGGGCTATTTGTGGGATATTTTTTGGGATTTCTGGGGCCATTTTTGGGATTTTTGGGGCTACTTTTGGGGATATTTTTTGGATTTTTCGGGACATTTTTTGGGACATTTTTGGGGCTATTTGTGGGATATTTTTTGGGATTTCTGGGGCTTTTTTGGGCCATTTTTGGGCTATTTTTCAGGCTATTTTGGGGCTATTTTGGGGACATTTTGGGGCCATTTTGGTGCCATTTTTGGGGCTATTTGTGGGACATTTTTTGGGATTTCTGGGGCCATTTTGGGGCTATTTGGGGCTATTTTTCAGGCAATTTTGGGGCCATTTTGGGACCATTTTTGGGGCCATTTTGTCCATTTTTGGGCTATTTTCAGGCTATTTTGGGGCTATTTTGGGGACATTTTGGGGCCATTTTGGTGCCATTTTTGGGGCTATTTGTGGGACATTTTTTGGGATTTCTGGGGCCATTTTGGGGCTATTTGGGGCTATTTTTCAGGCAACTGGGATTTCTGGGGCTATTTTGGGGACATTTTGGGGCCATTTTGGTGCCATTTTTGGGGCTATTTGTGGGACATT
>NW_024499370.1:0-1595 GCF_017590055.1 Onychostruthus taczanowskii
TCAGGATCAATAGAGAGCAACTCGGAGCCATTAGGATCAATGAACAATCAATAGATAATCAATAACTGATCAATAGCTCATCAATACCTAACCAATAGCAAATAACCAGCCGATCAATAGGTAACCAATAACTGATCAATAAGCGATCAATAGACAACCAATAACCCAGCAACAGCTGACTGGCAGCTGATCAATAAACCATCAACAGCCAATCAATAAGGGATCAATAACTGGTCAATCCATGACCAATAGCCAATCACTAGGTGGTCAATAACCAATCAATAATCAATCAACAGCTGATCAACAGCTGATCAATACCTGATCAATCAATACAAAATTGATTAATCAATCAGGACAATCAATACCGGATCAATACATGATCCAAAAGTGATCAATAACCAATCAATTAACAATCAACACCACATGAATAGAAAATCAATCACTGATTAATTACTGACCAATAACTTATCAAAATTTGATAATTAACAGATTAATAACCAATCAACAACTGATCAATAACTGATCAACAACTGACCAACAACCCATCAACAGCCAATCAACAGACGATCAATAGATGATCAATCACTGATTAATAACCAATAAATGATCAATACCTGATCAATCAATACTGGATCAATACACGATCCAAAAGTGATCAATAACCAATCAATTAACAATCAACACCTCATGAATAGATAGTCAATCACTGATCAATTAATGATTAATAACTCATCTAAATTTGATAATTAATGGATTAATAACCTATCAATAACTGATCAATAACTGATCAACAACCCATCAACAGCCAATCAACAGACGATCAATCACTGATTTATAACCAATCAATAACTGACCAACAACTGATCACTAATGGATTAATAACTAATGAATGATCAATAACTGATCAGTAATGGATGAATAACCAATCAATAACTAATCAATAACCAATCAATAACTGATCAACAACCCACCAATAGCCAATCAATAGATGATCAATCATTGGTTAACAACCAATGATCGATAACTGATCAGTAACAGATAAATAACCAATCAATAACCAATCAATAACTGACCAATAACTGATCAACAACCCATCAGCAGCCAATCAATAGATGATCAATCACAGATTAATAACCAATAAATGATCAATAACTGATCACTAATGGATCAATAGCCAATCAATTAGCGATCAATAACTGATCAACAACCCATCAACAGCCAATCAATGAATCATCAATCAGTGATTAATAACCAATCAATACCCGACCAATCAATCCCCGATCAATCCCCAATCAATCCCCGATCAATATCCAATCAATCACCGATCAATCCCAGATCGATCAATCACCGATCAATCCCCGATCGATCCCCGATCCATAACCAATCAATCCCCGATCGATCACCAATCGATCCCCTATCAATCCCCGATCAATAACCCATCAATCCCCGATCGATCAATCCCCGATGATCGATCACTCCCCGATCGATCAATACCCAATCGATCCCCGATGATCGATCCATCCCCGATCGATCAATAACCAATCAATCCCCGATCATTGATCAATAACCGATCGATGCCCTCGGCGCTCACCTCT
>NW_024499371.1:0-1595 GCF_017590055.1 Onychostruthus taczanowskii
AATTTCCAAAATTTTCCCAAAAAATTCCTTGAACCCCCAAAATCTACAAAAAATTCGTAAAGAATTAAAAAAATCCCCAAAACCATCACCAAAAATCCCTCAAAAATCCAATAAAATTTCCAAAATTTTCCCCAAAAATTCCCTTAAAATGCCAAAAATTCGTAAAAAATCCCCCCAAAATTCCTAAAAAATCCCTCCAAAAAATCCCTCCAAAAAATCCCCAAAAATTCTCCCAAAATTCTCCTAAATCCTCCCAAAAATTCCCAAAAGGTCCAAAAAAACTCCCCAAAATCCCCCCCAAAATTCCCCAAAGTCCAAAAAAATTCCTCAAAAATTCCCCCAAAAATAAAAAAATCCCCCAAAATTTCTATGAAAATTCCCAAAAAAATTCCCCCAAAATTTCTAAAAATTCCCTAAAATCCTCCAAAAAATTTCCCCAAAATTTCCCCAAAAATTCCCCAAAAATCCCTGAAAAATCCCCAAGAAATCTGCCAAACAATCTGAAACAAATTCCCAAAAAATCTCCAAATTAATCCCAACAAACCCCCCAAAACTGCCCCAAAAATTCCCAAAAATTCCCCAGAATTCCATGGAACATTCTGGAATATTTTCCCAGCACCTGGGGCAGGACCAGCCCCCGACCAAAACCCCCAAAAATATCCTGAAAAAATCCCCCAAAACCGCTCAAAGAACTCCAAAAAAATCCTCAATAATCCCAAAAATCGCCAAAAAATTCCCTTAAAATTTCCAACATTTTCCCCAAAAATTCCCTTAAAATTTCCAAAATTTTCCCAAAAAATTTCTTGAACCCCCAAAATCTACAAAAAATTCGCAAAGAATTAAAAAAATCCCCAAAACCATCACCAAAAATCCCTCAAAAATCCAATAAAATTTCCAAAAACCCCCCAAAAATCCCCCCAAAATGCCAAAAATTCCTAAAAAATCCCCCCAAAATTCCTAAAAAATCCCCCCAAAAATCCCCAAAAATTCTCCCAAAATTCTCCTAAATCCCCCAAAAATTCCCAAAAGGTCCAAAAAACCTCCCCAAAATTCCCCAAAGTCCAAAAAAATTCCTCAAAAATTCCCCCAAAAATAAAAAAATCCCCCAAAATTTCTACGAAAATTCCCAAAAAAATCCTCCCAAAATTTCTAAAAATTCCCCAAAATCCTCCAAAAAAATTCCCCAAAATTTCCCCAAAAATTCCCCAAAAATCCCTGAAAAATCCCCAAGAAATCTGCCAAACAATCTGAAACAAATTCCCAAAAAATCTCCAAATTAATCCCAACAAACCCCCCAAAACTGCCCCAAAAATTCCCAAAAATTCCCCAGAATTCCATGGAACATTCTGGAATATTTTCCCAGCACCTGGGGCAGGACCAGCCCCCGACCAAAACCCCCAAAAATATCCTGAAAAAATCCCCCAAAACCGCTCAAAGAACTCCAAAAAAATCCTCAATAATCCCAAAAATCGCCAAAAAATTCCCTTAAAATTTCCAACATTTTCCCCAAAAATTCCCTTAAAATGTCCAACATTTTCCCAACAAATTCCCTTAAAATTTCCAAAATATTCCCAAAAAATTCCCTTAAAATTTCC
>NW_024499372.1:0-1593 GCF_017590055.1 Onychostruthus taczanowskii
GCCGAAAATTTCACTCCCAGAATTCCCGAATTCCCAAAAAATTGATCCCAAAAATCCAATTCCAGTTTCAAAATTCCAACCCTGGGTTCCCAAATTTGGAGAATTTTGGGAGGGGAAATTTGGGGAGTTTTGGGGAATTTGGGAATTTGGGATTGGAATTTTGGGAATTTGGGGTTGGAATTTTGGGGATTTGGGGTTGGAATTTTGGGGATTTGGGATTGGATTTTGGGAATTCTGGGAATGGAAATTTGGGAATTTGGGATTGGAATTTTGGGAATTTGGGGTTGGAATTTTGGGAATTTGTGATTGGGATTTTGGGATGAGGATTTTGGGAATTTTAGGGTTGGATTTTGGGAATCTGGGATTGGAATTTCTGGGAATTCTGGGAGTGGAATTTTGGGAATTTGGGAAAGGAAATATTGGGAATTTGGGAGTGGAATTTTGGGGGTTTTGGGAGGAGATTTTGGAAATTCTGGGAATGGAATTTTGGGAATTTGTGATTGGGATTTTGGGAATAGAATTTTGGGAATTTTAGAGTTGGATTTTGGGAATTCTGGGAGTGGAAATTTGGGGGGTTTGGGATTGGATTTTGGGAATTTTGGGGTTGGATTTTGGGAATTTTGGGTTTGGATTTTGGGAATCTGGGGTTGGAATTTTGGGAATTTGGGGTTGGAATTTTGGGATGAGAATTTTGGGAATTTCGGGGTTGGATTTTGGGAATTCTGGGATTGGATTTTGGGAATCTGGGATTGGAATTTCTGGGAATTCTGGGAGTGGATTTTGGGAATTTGGGAGTAGAAATATGGGAATTTGGGAATGGAATTTTGGGGGTTTTGGGAGGAGATTTTGGAAATTCTGGGAATGGAATTTTGGGAATTTGTGATTCGGATTTTGGGAATTTGGGAGTGGAATTTTGGGGGTTTTGGGAGGAGATTTTGGAAATTCTGGGAATGGAATTTTGGGAATTTGTGATTGGGATTTTGGGAATAGAATTTTGGGAATTTTAGAGTTGGATTTTGGGAATTCTGGGAGTGGAAATTTGGGGGTTTTGGGATTGGATTTTGGGAATTTTGGGGTTGGATTTTGGGAATTTTGGGTTTGGATTTTGGGAATCTGGGGTTGGAATTTTGGGATTCTGGGATGGGATTATGGAGGTTTTAAGAATGGATCTGGGGAAACTGGGAATGGAAATTTGCAATCCCAAAATTCCAAATTTGTAAAACTCCAATCCCAGATTCCCAAAAACCCTTCCCACCATTCCCAGCATTCCCGGCATTCCCGGCATTCCCGTTTTCCCTCACCTCCAGGGCCTGAGGGAAGCGCTGCAGCTCGGGGCCAGGCGCACCCGATTTTCCCATTTCCCTCCTTCCCAAACCCCTCCCCACCATTCCCACCATCCCCAGCATTCCCAGCACTCCTCCAGATTCCCCAGCATTCCCGGCATTCCCGTTTTCCCTCACCTCCAGGGCCTGGGGGAAGCTCTGGAGCTCTAAGCCAGGCGCTCCCGATTTTCCCATTTCCCTCCTTCCCAAACCCCTCCAGACCCTTCCCCACCATTCCCACCACTCCCACCATTCCCAGCATTCCCAGCAT
>NW_024499373.1:0-1592 GCF_017590055.1 Onychostruthus taczanowskii
CCACCCCCCAGGTGTGGCTGTGGGTGCTGAACGAGGAGCGGGACTTCGCGGAAGCCTTCGGCCTCGGCGCCACCGGAGTCATCACCGACTACCCCGCGAGGCTCCGGAGCTTCCTGGAGGAAAACGGGGGAGAAAAGGGAGAAAACGGGGAAAAAACGAAATAAAAAACGCTCCAAAAAATGGCCTGAAACGACCCAAAAGTGGCTCAAAAAGTGGAAGAAAAACGGCCCTGAAATGGTGAAAAAAGGCCCAAAAAATGGCCCAAAAATGGTTCAAAAATTGTCCAAAAATTGCTGAAAACTTATCCCAAAATGGCTCAAAAATTACTCAAAATTTGTCCCAAATTTGGCTCTAAAATGATCCAAAAGTGGCTCAAAAAGTGGAAGAAAAACGGCCCTGAAATGGTGAAAAAAGGCCCAAAAAATGGCCCAAAAATGGTTCAAAAATTGTCCAAAAATTGCTGAAAACTTATCCCAAAATGGCTCAAAAATTACTCAAAATTTGTCCCAAATTTGGCTCTAAAATGACCCAAAAATGGCTCAAAAAAATGAAAGAAAAAAGGCCCTGAAATGGTGAAAAAATGCCCAAAAAATATTCCAAAAATTGCTGAAAACTTATCTCAAAATGGGGCAAAAATTATTCAAAATTTGTCCCAAATTTGGCTCTAAAATGATCCAAAAATGGCTCAAAAAATGAAAGACAAATGGCCCTGAAATGGTGAAAAAAAGGCCCAAAAATGGCTCAAAAAATGAAAGAAAAACGGCCTTGAAATGGTGAAAAAACGCCCCAAAAATGGCCCAAAAATGGTTCAAAAATTGCTCGAAACTTATCCCAAAATGGCTCAAAAATTACTCAAAATTTGTCCCAAATTTGGCTCTAAAATGATCCAAAAATGGCTCAAAAAATGAAAGAAAAAAGGCCTTGAAATGGTGAAAAAAAACCCAAAAAATGGCCTAAAAATGACCCAAAAATGGTTCAAAAATTGCTCGAAAATTATCCCAAAATGGCTCAAAAATTATTCAAAATTTGTCCCAAATTTGGCTCTAAAATGATCCAAAAATGGCTCAAAAAATGAAAGAAAAAAGGCCTTGAAATGGTGAAAAAAAACCCAAAAAATGGCCTAAAAATGACCCAAAAATGGTTCAAAAATTGCTCGAAAATTATCCCAAAATGGCTCAAAAAATGGAAGAAAAAAGGCCTTGAAAGGGTGAAAAAAGGCCCCAAAAATGGCCCAAAAATGGTCCAAAAATTGCTCAAAACTTATCCCAAAATGGGGCAAAAATTATTCAAAATTTGTCCCAAATTTGGCTCTAAAATGATCCAAAAATGGCTCAAAAAATGAAAGAAAAACGGCCTTGAAATGGTGAAAAAAGGCCAAAAAAATGGCCCAAAAATGGTTCAAAAATGGTTCAAAAATTGCTCGAAACTTATCCCAAAATGGCTCAAAAATTACTCAAAATTTGTCCCAAATTTGGCTCTAAAATGATCCAAAAATGGCTCAAATATGAAAGAAAAATGGCCTTGAAATGGTGAAAAAACGCCCCAAAAATGGCCTAAAAATGGTCCAAAAATGGTCCAAAAATTGCTGAAAA
>NW_024499374.1:0-232287 GCF_017590055.1 Onychostruthus taczanowskii
ACAGCCTTTATCGTCCTTGCTTCCCGTTGTGCTTTCCAAGCCGACGGAAGAGGGTTCATCCCGCACAGCGGCTCAGTTCCAGGAGCGGCTGTCGTGCCCCGCTGCGGGTACCACACCTGAGCGCGGAGCCCAGCTGTGAGCGGGGCCCGACCGCTGCGTAGGTCTGAGTTTTGTTATTGCAGTTCAGTGAACTATTCAATTGGGTGATAGTAGAGGTTAAGTATTTTTTTGGAAAAAAATAGTAAATTCAGCTTTTCTTGCCAGAAAATGTTACATATCTGAACTGTTCTGTCAGTAAACGTACTTGGAGCTCAGCAATCAAAGATCCTCTGTGGGGTCTAGATTATAAGAGGATTTTTAACACTAGCATCCTACACTTCATATTCTTATCACTACGTATAAGCAAATGCAAAAGGAAAGGGGATAAAAGTTCACCTGTGCTCTACTAACATGAATGATCAAAGAAGTTATGAAAATGAAACCTGAAAATCAATTTCAACCATTATGTCAATAAGGCACTCTATACTCTGCATTGCTTTACAGCTGAACGGGTAGGAGCAGCAAACAAAATATGCAAAAAATATTGCTTTCCAAGTAATAAAATAATTACCTTGCAGTGCTTTGAGGCTTCCTTATATTCTTTATTTCCTATGGCATCTCCAGTTATCTCTTTACATTGTTCCCACCTCCTTATTTGACACTATGGATACCAAGTAAAAATTGCATATAATCAGTTCTTATAAAAAGATATACTGAGCTCAAAATACTGTTTATATCTACTATAATTACATAGAGATTATTTTAAACACAGTGCAAGGTCCCAAAATACAGACTCACCAAGAAAAAAATAATATGGTTTAGAAATGCTTAAGTTTAGCTCCAATACAGGATTCAATCAATATTCCAAGCAGCTATATGATATAAAATAATAATTCTAGAATGAAAGCTTTGTTCAGGTTTTAGATAATTTTAAACAGGGGGAGATGTGTTATAGTACAGGCACATCAATTACTTTGACACCCTGCATGTAGCCTCTTTTTAAAGAGGAATTGCTAAGCAGTGAAGTGTTTTCAAGGGGCATTTTGCACTGGACATGTGCTCGAGTGACTCCTGGGACCAGGGCTTCTCTTGCCAGCCTTTTCCATGGCCAGTCTGTCGCTGGCATTGTGTGGCCCTCGGTGCTCCTCTCCCCTCACACATGCTTAAAGCACTTCCAAACACAGCCAGGGAGGCAAAAAGTGAAAGCATTCAAGGACACGCCAAAGAGGCATTCACACTTTTGAACTCTTGTCATAATAATCATGTATATCAAAGGTTTTTTGCCTCAAATGAGCCTTAGAAACAGCATGGTCAAAACTGTCTGAGAAACCACAGTGGTGGTGTCAGCACAGAAAAAGAAAGGAAAAGCAAGCAGCTGAAGAAGAAAAAATGTCTTTCACCAGCTGAAATGCAAAAGATAAAGAATAACAGAAGGGCCCAGTGATAATTCTGTGAAATAAATTAGTAAATAATTAGTACTGAAAGGAAAAATGAGGAAAGCGATTTTCAAATGTTCCCTTGGAGCTCAGAACGTACTGGGAAAAGTCTCTCCAGCTTACATTGATCGTGGAGGGACATTTGTGTCCCAGAAAGGCACCGATGCCTCGGTGCACTCTGCTGCGGCACCCGTCCAGCCCGAGCTGCGCTGCCACCCACGGCGGCAAGGGACACTGCAGCAGCACCTGCCCGGGCACGGCTGGAGGTGCAGCTCCCGCAGCCCCGGGACACGCTGGGAGCTGTGGTCCGGGGACACGCTGCTCTTTGTGGGCCGCCTGTGGCTCCCGATAAGCGCCCGGGGAGCGGCCGCATCCCGGCGGGGAACGGGCTCATCCCCGCGTGGAGCGCGGAATCGCGGCGGGGACTGGTAAGACTGTGGCAGAGGTTGTGACAGCGAGGGCTTCCCGGGGGGCCTGGCTCCCTTGAATTCCAAACCGAAATCGGCTCTGCTGCCGGGGGGTGCGCTCCGCGCCTACAGCAGGCACACGCAGCGGTCGGGCCCCGCTCACAGCTGGGCTCCGCGCTCAGGTGTGGTACCCGCAGCGGGGCACGACAGCCGCTCCTGGAACTGAGCCGCTGTGCGGGATGAACCCTCTTCCGTCGGCTTGGAAAGCACAACGGGAAGCAAGGACGATAAAGGCTGTTCTTGCCATGCTGTGTCCCAAGAACTTTAGGGATGGGATGGATTGTTCCTGCAATCACAGTTGAAAAATTTGCCTAAGATGTTGGGCCTTATGTCAAAGGCAGATTAACTATTTTAATTATACTAATGGAGAGCTGGAAGTGTTGTGTGTTATTGAAACTACCAGTTTTTTCTGGAGAAAGTAAAATGCTTCAACTCCTGCAGGCTGTTCAAAAGTCTGGGCTTTCATTTGAAAGTGTGCCTGCTTCAGTGGTGGGTGGCGGTGCTCCCTCTGGAAGACCCTCACTGGTTTAGACAAGTGTGATAAAGATTTTCTTCTCAGTGAAGAAGACTGTGTCAGGTCTCCAGAGCAGTGACCTGTGTCTTGAGCAGCTGCTTTCCTTCTGTGTTACATCTGGCTCTGTGCTTCTCACAGTGCTTGCTAGTGGGATGTGCTGGTTGGCAATTCAGCTCCTAAATTGTTTCTTCATTTTCATAACTTCTTTGATCATTCATGTTAGTAGAGCACAGGTGAACTTTTATCCCCTTTCCTTTTGCATTTGCTTATACGTAGTGATAAGAATATGAAGTGTAGGATGCTAGTGTTAAAAATCCTCTTATAATCTAGACCCCACAGAGGATCTTTGATTGCTGAGCTCCAAGTACGTTTACTGACAGAACAGTTCAGATATGTAACATTTTCTGGCAAGAAAAGCTGAATTTACTATTTTTTTCCAAAAAAATACTTAACCTCTACTATCACCCAATTGAATAGTTCACTGAACTGCAATAACAAAACTCAGACCATAGATCTATAAGATGCATTTCACTCATTTTCTTTTCACTTAAAAATGTGTAATTTTAGGCAGTCTTGAAGCAAGACAAAAATATCTACAATTCTTAGTTATTCATTGGCCTGACGGCTGCTGGTTTAAAGCAACATGATCAGGCCAAAGTAGAATATAAGAAGGCCATTGGTCTTGAACCAAAGCAGTTACTATCAGTTATGGTCCAGATTCACTTTTTCTCTCCCTGAAAAGAGTAAATATGGAGTTGAATACAGGAATAAAGCAGAGCTGAGGTTTGGATGATGTTTTCTTGAGGTCCTTAGTCCTGTGATATCTTTGGAGAATCTGAGGTTTGTATTATTTTTGTGCCCACTGTAAAACCACAGCAAACTTTAATTTCAGTGCATTTAAGTTTGTATTTATTGTTTAGGCTAAATAGCAGTGAAGCTTAGAAGGGAAGACATGAATTGAAACAAATAATGAAATTTCCATGTTTGGAAATTTCTTTCCTTGTAGCTGAAGAAACACTTGACAATGCTTCTCTGCTTTAACTAGTTTATCCAATTAATCTTGTTTATCTTGTTTTATCTTATTTTTCTAGCTTTTAGCATGAAGTAGATTGTTACTGAATTTTGCTGTTAATTATTTAAATGTATTTAAAATGTTAATTTCATTTAGAAACACGGTTCATGGTACATGACAGCTGGTTGCAGTATATAGTTACCATGTACTTGGGGTGTCTTTTGGAGACTTGTGACACAAGGTTGCATATTAAGTTAGTCTCTGACAGCAACAATCTCTATTTTTCTAAAGTTCTTAGTATTTTCAATATAAATACCTTCTTAAAAGTGTGATTGTTGATGCCTGATTTAAAGGTGCCTGATACTGAAATTATCAGAAAAAACAGATATTGCATTTTTGTCACTATACAAAACAGTATCATGCTTGGATGTAGATCTTTCATGGCGTGACTTAATGTGCTTTGTATATTGTCAGTTGTGCAGGCAGGATTATGAAATATATACAGGTTTCACATAGTTGTTGGTAATTAGCTTAGGGAGTTGGAAAGCTTTTCATTCAAAATAAGAGGACTCAGAAGGCTGTGCAGAAGAATCAAGGTAGAATCTGCTCAGTGATTACTACATTAACACTTGACTTCATAGAAGGTAATGGAGTAAGTTTTGTAGACAGAATTTTTTCTCATGACATGTAACATTTAACACTAAACCTTTTCTTTTTTTTTTTTTTTTTTTTTTTTTTTTTTTTTTTTTTTTTTTAATAAGGTGATGATCAAGCTCCTATGAGAACTCTAACCATCCAACAAAACAGATGTCAAAGGAGGCTTAGAAGACCAAAAGCTCTTGGAACTCTATGTAAGGCAAAGAATATTGAACACCAAAATTCACTCTTAGGCTTTCTAATTCAGTGGATGCCATTGCTAATACACAAATTAGGCGTTATTTCTAAAAAAGCCTAGTCACATTGGTGTGTCCGGATGCTGTAACTGGATAAAGTTTCTTGATCTTGTCCATTTTGATAGGGCAATAATTTTACTTGAGATTAGCAGTTAAGAGAATTCTGTGTTATCCTCTGTCCTCTGACTAAACTCAGTGCTTTTATGCATTTAGCTCTGCTGGTTCATTTCCTGAATTAACTAGTAGGCTTGTTTTTCCCTGCTTTAAGATCTTAAAATATATGTCATCCTATTCAGAGAGGCACAGTTTGAGACAAATCTGCCTCCCAGTTGTCATTGCAACTAACTGGAGTGTTCAGTTTGTTTCCTTAATTTTAAATTTTTTTCAGAAAAAAAAATCCCTTAAAGTGATTGTTTTCTTTTTAGTCATTTACAGCAGCAGTGAGCAAAATTTTTAGGGTAATCAGTAGTATTTGTTTGGCAGTTCAACCTACTAATTTTGGTTAGATTTTGAAAGACATTTTTGTATTTTCTGGAAAACATAGCATGTGGATTTTCTTCCTCTTTTCTAGTGGTGACAAGCAGAAACGGTGTATGTAGGAAGATTGTGGAATTATCATGAAAATAAATATTTAGAGGTAGTTTGAATACTGTCTCTCTCCTAAGAAGGAACTTCCTTTTTATCAGAGCTACCTAATTTTCATCACAAGAGGGGAAGGTGGGATTCCTGCATAATCTGAACTCGCCTGTCTGTGCTTTGTGCGCTGCCTTCCATGCAGATGATGAGGAGAGGCTAAGTTGCCCCAGGGCACCCCTAGCTTTGACCCACCCAGAGCTCCCCAAGTCCCTGTCAGCGTAGCCTTGCAGAAATAATCAGTTTACCACGAGGTGGAGCTGTTAAATGCAGATAGCGAGGGTCCTGCTTTCTCTTTTTCAGCCCTATTGATTTTTTCCACACTGAAATTTCAACATGGGCTGCTGCTCTTCTCTTTGTATTCATAGTGCTAGAGATCCAATGAGGCTTTCTTTTTTTCTTAAGGGTTTATCCAAGGGCTGTCTGGGTCTACTCTTGCTGTTGACTTCATGCAAGAGTCAAAATTTGTACTCTTGAGGTCACCTTACTTAAGTACTCTGCCTTGGAAGGTGGACAAGTCCTACACAATGCCCTGGGACTTGTTATTGCTCAGCTGGAAGCAGGTAAATATGGCTTGGTTCTTTCAACATTAATCCATTGTCCAGCCTAATATGGTAATGTTGACAGTAGCTGGAAAACTTGCATCAGACCTCCAGTTCTTTAGAGGTGACAAGGTGGGTAATTTGTCCCTGTTGACAGGTGGCTGAAACACATCAGAAACTCATACAAATGAAACAGGAAGTGCAGAAAAGGCTGAGCTGCACCACCTTTGGAAGAAGATGCTCTGGTTACTAAAAAACAGGACACAGAACCAGGTTAATACGACTGAGCAATAATGTTTCTGACTCCTACTCACATAGGTACAAATATAGGTATAGTGGAGCTGGACTTAAAATGGAGCTTTAAAAGGGCCTCAGGGCACTGGGGACGTTCAGGGGAATGGCAGCACTGCGGGGGCTGCTGGGCTAGGAGGTTTTGAAGGGACTGGGGAGCTTGCAGGCGTGCTGAGGCTATGGCGGGGCTGAGGGCACGCTGCAAGTGACTCAGTGCTCCATTTGCTTCCTAGAGATCTCCGTCTGCTCGAAGGATCTTCGTCCAGAAGGGCTGTTCTGAGCGGGACCAAGGGACCGAGGGGGAGCGGGGGCAGATGGGCCGGCCGCCTTCCCTCTGTATCTCGTCCTAGCCCTGTTTGTACCGGGTTAGCATTGTGCCTCTATACAGTTATGTCTCTCTGTCTCCAGTTCTTCCTCAGTATGCACGGAACGCTAGAGCTATACACAGTTCTGTGTATATGGCTTGGTTCTTTCAACATTAATCCATTGTCCAGCCTAATATGGTAATGTTGACAGTAGCTGGAAAACTTGCATCAGACCTCCAGTTCTTTAGAGGTGACAAGGTGGGTAATTTGTCCCTGTTGACAGGTGGCTGAAACACATCAGAAACTCATACAAATGAAACAGGAAGTGCAGAAAAGGCTGAGCTGCACCACCTTTGGAAGAAGATGCTCTGGTTACTAAAAAACAGGACACAGAACCAGGTTAATACGACTGAGCAATAATGTTTCTGACTCCTACTCACATAGGTACAAATATAGGTATAGTGGAGCTGGACTTAAAATGGAGCTTTAAAAGGGCCTCAGGGCACTGGGGACGTTCAGGGGAATGGCAGCACTGCGGGGGCTGCTGGGCTAGGAGGTTTTGAAGGGACTGGGGAGCTTGCAGGCGTGCTGAGGCTATGGCGGGGCTGAGGGCACGCTGCAAGTGACTCAGTGCTCCATTTGCTTCCTAGAGATCTCCGTCTGCTCGAAGGATCTTCGTCCAGAAGGGCTGTTCTGAGCGGGACCAAGGGACCGAGGGGGAGCGGGGGCAGATGGGCCGGCCGCCTTCCCTCTGTATCTCGTCCTAGCCCTGTTTGTACCGGGTTAGCATTGTGCCTCTATACAATTATGTCTCTCTGTCTCCAGTTCTTCCTCAGTATGCACGGAACGCTAGAGCTATACACAGTTCTGTGTCTTTAGTTACAGGGACATGGAGGTGTAGCTGGGTACTTTGGTCATTGTATAGCTTTGTATGGGTTTGGGCTGTGTAGAGCCATTTTTATACAGAAGTCAGTGTATTTACACAACGCAGATTGTTATCTTTATCTATCTCTCAATTGCTATGTAAATCTACATTGCATTGTAGTTTTCTCCCAGCTCTGTGGGTATTTAGAGAGGGCCAGGGATGTTTGTCACTCTCCCTCCATACACGGATCTGTACAGGTGCCACTTTGTAACCTGTTAGTGATGAGATGGTGTGAACTGGTAGCGATCTCTGTCAATTGTCCTAGAGTCAGCAGAGATGTAATTTTGTACAGCAAGCTTGTAACAGAGCTCATTATTTGTCTGTAAGAACTGGGGGTAGCAAGCTGAAATACATTTCCTTTTTCAACTCAAGTCGCCTCTGTTGCACTTCTCTCTGGACAGTGCCGCTGGAGCAAGGTGCGCACAGTGAAACCTTGAAAAAGAAACAGGTGTTGGTTGGTCTCCTTGGGAGCAATTAGCCAACGCCTGCCTTAGGATCCAGGAGGGTTCTGGCAAGGAGGGCTGATGGGGGCTGGGGGAAAACAGGAAGGCCTGCTCAGCTGATCCCCTGGCTCATAAAGGCAGCCCAAGAAACCATAAAAGGATTTGGGCAGGCGGTGGAGCCACGTGTTTGGGGAGAAGGAGCTGCGAGGGCCTGCTAAGGAAAGCTCCAATTGCCACTGGGAAAGTGGGCAAAGGAAAGAAAGCCCCGATCCAAGAGGGCATCTCCCTTCTCTCAGGATGCCCCAACCAAACCTGTCCATGCTTCTAGGCATGCTGATATCCCGCTTTTCGAGTTTGAGCATGGGCAAATCACCTGCCATGAAGAGCCATACTTGATTTTTCACCTTGGCCTCCAGAGCTGAAGGCAACCACCTGCTGCTCGGGCAAGCACTGGGAATGCAGCCAATGTGCTGCTTAGGAAAGCTGGCTACAGGCTCTCTGGCAACTGAGGGCAGGCACAAGCCTGTGTGATGGAGGTGTCCTATCACACTCTGGAGAGACAGGACATCCTAATGCACACTGGGACCCTTTTGGAGCCTTGTCTTGGGCTTAGGGGCATGCAAAGGAGCAGCAGTGTGTGCATCTTGGCCAAAAGTGCTGTGGCTTTTCCCCCAGGTTGTGGAGGCCTTGGGGATGGGTTGCCTGGTAGCAAGGCACAGGTCTGCCCACGCTGTTCTGTCCCCTGCAGATGTTGTTGGCATTGAGTGCTGCAGGGCATGGGCTTGGTTGTTGCCTTCTATTCCCTAAAATCAAGAGCCAAACAAGACTGAGATGATCAAAAGCACTTAATGTTTCATGGTGCTCCTCCAGGTGTGCTTGTGGCCAAATGCACACATGATGCAGGGCTTCAGCACTTGTAGGAGTTTTGCAAAGGAGCATCTCATGGACAAGAATCCCCAGTTAGAAGCACAGCTAATGAAATCATTCCCCCTCTTGGTATGGAGCCCTACTGAAGCCTTCACCTTGTTTCTAACCCCCCACTGGCTGTGTCAAAATACATGGGAAAGTGCAATATCCTTGGTTCACTGAAGAAACAAGATTCAAAGAGGATTCCAGGAATGTGGTTTTTTTCTAACAGGGTTGGAGAAGTTCTGCAGTTAGCTAAGAAACTACAGATTTAGACAAGAAATATCTAGAAAACTACAACTAGATGAGAAAGAAGGAAAAGGCAAAATGCTTTTGGCCTCAGAGTATCCCCTCAGACAGTGGACAGAGGGCACACCCATGGCAGGTGAGGCTCATGGGTGGGAGGCTTGTGCAGCAACCAGACAGAGGGGCCTTGAGGGTCTGGAGAAGGAGTGAGAGGTGGCTTGTCCTCCTCCGGGAGGAACTGGTGTCACCAAGCTGCAGTAAGGGCCTGTGAGCTCAGGTGCCTTTGCCCCATCCCCGTCCCTGGACACGGGCACAGGTAGTTTTGCCAAAGCCCCAGGCCCCAGGCCCCAGCCCCTTGGTGCTGGATGTACAGTGCGTGTGCCAGTGTTGGTGGGGGAGAAGCAGGGACACACCAGGCTCTGTCCCGGGGGGTGCCAGGGAGGCCACCTGCAGCTCACTGCCTGCCCCTGCTCTCTGCAGCCGGACAGCACCCTGTGCCCATGGCTCTGCCTGGGAAAGGAAGTGCAGCAAAAGAAGATTTGCACTCTCACTAAATCCTGGGTTATGCAGAGTGTCAGTAATGATTCCATAGGGGCCTCAGTAGAAAACTGCACTGTTTCTGCATACATTTTACACCAAAAGGAATATACCACCAGGTGGATACTTACCAGGTATGCAGCTGGACACTCAGTCAGAGACAGCTGGTGGGAGGCTGTGGTGTCCTTCCTGTGGGAGCCACCAGGAAAAGGCCTTTGTTAGAACAGTGTACCTGGGCAGGGTACAGAGATGGCACTGCAGTGCCTTGGAAATTGGATTTTTCTTTCTGTCGTGTCCTTTGGGATCTTCTACAATTGAGCTATTGGATGTTTTGACGGATAATTGTGATGGTAATGCTGGTGGTGTAATAATAATAATAATGATAAGGAGGATGATCATAAGTATGTCTTGCAGTTGAAGAGCAGCCTGAGACAGTTATTTGGGAGAATTTTTATTAAAAGCCCCAGCATATGCCCAGAACAAACCCATTATCCACCTTATGTGGAGCTGATAATGGTCAAAATGATATTTTTCTCACTTCTATTCAAATTAATCACCTTAGGCAAGCAGGGAAGAGACTTTTTCTGGTGTGTATGATTTAATTTTTTTCTTCACAAAGGCTTTGCAACACTTTACACAGTAATCAGCCACCACATTCCCTTGAGTTTGGTTGACACCATCAACCTATATTTCGTGTGAATAGAGATCCTGTCAGTGAAATCTCATGGTCACACAAAGAAATCAGTTGGTTGCTGCTTGTACTGGAAAGTTGTACTGTTCAAGGCTCCCTTTGGCCACATCTGTTCTAACACCACCTCAAAGGCTCTGCCAGACCCCTGCTGTGTAAGGGAGCGCTTGTGCTCCCACAGCCTGCAGTGTGAAATGGAGAAGTGAAGTTATAGGGAGAAGATGTGAGAACAAATTTGTCATTTTGTGTGCTTACCATTACAGCAGCCAAGCCATGCTTGTTTTTCACTTACCCACTTCATACCCAACCTGACTTTCTCCAGCAGGAAAAGTTACAGCCAGGTGAAATACTAACACTTGACTTTGAGTGCTACAGGTTGAGGCCTGGGGAAAAAAATTATCTGGGCACATCCATGCAAATTTTCCATTGCTGAATTAGAATAGAGAAAAGAGATTGGAGATTAGAGGCTAGAGGCTAGACTAGACTAGACTAGGCTAGAATATTTCATTTGACAGGGACCTACAACCATCTTCTATTCCAACTCCCTGATCCCTTCAGGGATGACCCAAAGTTAAAGCCACATTAAAAACGCTGTCCAAATGCCTCTGGAACACTTGGACAGGCTTGGGGCATTGAACACCTGTCCAGGTAGCCTGTTCCAATGTTTGGCCACCTCTTGATAAAGAAATGCTTCCTCATGTCAAGTCTGAACCTCCCCTGACACAGCTCTGAGTCATGAATCCCAGGGAGAAGAGGTCAGTGCTTCCCCAAGATGATGGCCAGTTTGTGAAGTTCCACATGGCTAAATTTTCTACCAAGATGCTTTCTTTGAGCAGGGGTGGCAGGATGTTTGCAATATTTAGTACATCTTTACTTCAGGACAAAGGTGGAGTGAGAGAAGACGTGGAAGTATTGGCAGAGGAGAAGAGACAGGGATGGTGAAGCTGGGAAGAAGCAGATGTGGACCAGAGGTCTGTGCTCAAATGTCACCTCTTTGCTTTTATCCCTCATGTTCTTCTAATGCCCATGGTTACAGTACCAGGAAGGTTTTGGTAGGGAAATGTCATGGTCCAGGCTCAATCCTCTCAGGAGTAGCTCAGAGAGAAGGTACAACAGTGGCTGGGTGGGTTGGGTTTTGCTGTTTTTTACCCCAGGTTGCACAGGTGTAGAAACTGCAGTGCCATCAGCCCACACTGTCTTCTGCTCCATCCAGGGATTTTCCAAATCTGGGTAGGAGAGCTCCATTTTTTGAGAGGACTTGCTTTTCATGACCTTTCAAATAAAATGAGGTATGAAAAACCCAAACAGAAACCCCAAAACAAAACTAAAAGAAAAAAACAAACAAACAAACAAACACAAAAAGAGATAATTAAAAAAAAAAAAAAAAAAGAAAAAGAAGAAATTTTTTTAAAAAAAGGGTCTAAACTGAACACAGTTTCCTTCAAAAAGGAGTTGGTCTCACATCAAAGCAAACGTGATCCAGTCCTGTCATCAGGGTGACCTCCGCTCAGCCTCTCCAATTTGTCCAACCTCTCTCCTGTCTAAACCACAAATAACTCTTATCACCGAGGAACCAGAGACTTGTGGCCACATCAACATGTTACACCCTTTGTCTGCTTAACTTTTTGCAGTGTTTTATCAGGTTCCACAGAAAAATTCCCCCTCTTCTCTGTAGCCCATCCCTCCCATCTGTGCAATGCTTGCAGAGCAGGTCAAGCAAGTAACACATTGCTTAGGAAAGCTCCTGAACATTACTACAGTGCCATTTTTCATCTGCTTTCAACCTTTTCTGCCTCTCTTACTCCACTTTCACCCCAACTGTAAAGAAAAGAGAGGAGCACAGCAAACCATGTGAGCAAGTCCACCAAAACACTAAGTTTTTGCTTGCTAACTTTCCAAGCCACAGTGGGTGTATCTTGGTACTTTAGTCTGTTCTTTCTAATCATGTAGTACTATCCAAAATGCAGAGAAACATACTTTAAAAACAAAAGCCTAAAAATCAGCAAGGTCTTCCAGAAACAAATGAAAACCAGTCAACCAAGAACAAAATGATTGGAGCTGGGCCTGAGTGCTACATCTCTTTGATGGAAATCACTAGACCTTGCATGTCAAGGGATTTGTCAATTGCTGCTTCAGTGCTGTCATAGCTCAAGGAGGATGCTGAAAATCTGACAGCTCCTGGTTTTTCAAGGGAGCTCAAGGATTATGTGTTCCTGCCTCCACTGAATGGAAGCAAAGCAAGAGAAATCTGGAAAGCTCAGCTCTGAAAAACCTCTATCTTGACATTTCAAACATAAATGCTGAAAAGAGAAGTCCAGTATTGTGAAAGACTCTGTGATTAAAGTTGAGGTAATTTTAAGCTCTTGGATACACTAAAGGACTTCCCATGTAATTTGAATCCTTGGGAAGTCCAGTGTTCATTGATTCCATTAAAATATAAAGGGTATGCAAGCAATCACTGCTCAGTGTGCAGACATCCATCTCTTTTCAAAGCAAGTGCTATAAATTGACTCAAAAAAAGTACCGTAGAGCATTCTTTGCTTCTTCCTCAAATGGACACATAAGCAAATACAAAAGAACATTTTGTGTCTCATGGGAGTGGCAATTTTCTCCTGGTTACAGTATGAGAATCTTGAGTATCTCAAGAGTAATAAATATATAAAAAATTATTTAGCTGCTGTTTCCATACACTGATTTTCTATCCTTTGACATTACTGACACAGCTACAGTTTAGGAGTTATTGTCGTGGTTGGGTATAAGGAAGGATGTCCATGGACTTGTTTTTCACATGTGACCCCTTTTCTGTGGTGTTAGCCCAAATGATTAAGAAGCCTCTGTAAATTTACTCACCTTAATTTCTTCAGTGTGACACCCTCAATACTGTGAGTATCCACATGAATTATTGCTAAGCACTGCAAAAAGCATATCACAGAAGTTTGAAATTATCATTTCGATAATAAAATAGTTAATCAAACCCTGGGATATATTTGGGAAGTTTGTGTTTTGAGGGTGTTTCTGCGTTCCTTGATCATTTCAAATGCCTACCATTGTGAGGATCCCTAAGACACAGGCACACTGTCAGGTGCATGCATTTCAGTTCATGGGAGACACTGCACACACCCCTGTCTTGCAGCCTCCCCCAAAAGGAAGGGGCTGTACGCACTTAGACACTGTGCTTTGGGCCAAATGACCTTCCCTGCCACTCACACTTGTGTCTTAGTAATACAAAATTTCAATTGGTTTTATCTTAAATGATTTTGTAAGTAGGGAAAATTTGAATAAGAGAGTGAATGGCACTGGGAAACAGGGAGGCAGACACACCAGGAGTTAAAAGAATTTACAGCTTGACATAAAAGGCTAGTGGGAGAGGGGACAGGCAATTTCCAGCCCTCTTCTTTTACAACAAACTCCAGCTGAGACAGAGATAAATACACGAGTCTGTTTACATAAATAATATCCTATCATTAGACCAAGCAGGAAGGAAAGTCAGTAAAGCAGGAAACCAAAGGCAGGGTCACCCAGATGTTTTGTCCAGACCTCTTGAAATAGAAAATTGTTCTATCCCCACATTTGACCAAAAAAAAAAAAAAAAAAAAAAAGCTGGCCTATTTTTCAATCATTCATCCACAAGAAATACTTTATTTCCACAAGCCTTTCATTATTATGTGATTATACTGCCAGTTTTTGACAGAGGTACCAGTGTCCTAAGAAAATAATTTTTCAAGGCCCCCAGCTGATGGTGGTGAGATTCTTGTGACACTGAGCATCTGGGTTTTTTGAGCTACAGTCACCAGTAGAGTTAACACCATAAACATCATGCTGCTTACAGCTCTGTTCGTGGTAGAATTTGGTGCCAGCTTTCATGACTTCAATCAGTTTCAGGGTCAGCCAGCTGGCAGTGACCACTCAGCTTTTAAAAATACAGAAGCAGCAAGCAAATAAAGCAAAATGATGATGACCAGGCTGCAGTCCACAATGCCCAGACTCTCATTTCTCTGACTAAAAGCCATGTACTTGGTGTTGATATTCCCATTGCCATACAGTGAAATGTGATGCTATGTCAATAATATCATCATGAAGTAGGAAAAAAGAGCAGCTCTTTTTTCCAGAGCTCTGCTACTCTCTGTGATGCTACCAAATTTATACTGGCCGCCTACAGCAAAAACAGCAAAGCAGAACCTGGGGTTTATTTCATTGTTTGTTTCTTTGGGCCTTGGTAAACACTTCTGCCAGAGAGATTCTGCTGGAGAAAACAGCCTGAAAAAGAAACCAGCTCTGCATGGAAGACAGAATCCGAGCCTTTGCTGGGTGTAATCCTGCAGTGACAGTAATCTTTGCTACCACAGTGATAGTGTCAGTGAAATGAAGACGCCTTTGATATCAATGGACATCAAGCTGGGTTTGGGAAGGCAAATGATCCAAGAGGATGAAATCTCTCACCAATATACCTGGAACTGAGTATGCAATGCATTCCTCAGGTGTTACCAGGAAAATCCAATAGTTTCCAGCAAGCTGCACAGCCCTTGAAAGACAAGTCTCTCCTTGGAAGTAATTTTCCAATTGTTAAAGTGTCCATTGCAACCTGAGGCACACAAAAGTCTGATACTTTTTTTTAAACAAAATTCAGTACTAGACTTATATGCAAAAGTAAGCCTAAGTAGGCCAGGAAATACCCCAAACTATTAATCTGCACAGCTGGAATGAGAAGCATGTGCTATGAGATGTACAAATGTGTGAATGGATTTTAATGATTTTAATGAAGAAAACATTTTGTATTGGAAGGAGTCCATTCTAATTCCACCATTTCACTAAATACAGTGACAGAAATTCAAAGCAAATGGCTAATTTAAGGCATTTCCCAAGCTGAATTTTACTGATTCCTGTGTAATCTAGCTCATAACAGAGCTGCTTAAATGAGTCAATGAGTTATTAAACATTTCTTTTATTATTTCTACAAATATTTCAAATATCATTGAGCAATCTTGATCTAAAATGAAGCATACTTTGCTGGCACAAACAACTTTGTACTGGGTTTGACTAGAAGAGAACTAATTTTCTTCAAAGTGGGTGATATGGGGTCTTGTTTTGCATTTGTGCTGTTGATAGGGTTTGTAATACAGAGATGCAGAACTTGCACACAGTCAAGATCTTTTCTGTTTCTCACACCTCCCCACCAGTGAGTAAGCTTAATCAGTGGCATCTTATTCATAGGGTTATACTGGAGCCCCTCAATTTGCCTATTGAACTGTCTTTACCTCAACCCACAAGTTTTCCCACTTTAACCCTTCCAATTCCCTCTCCCATCCCACTGGGAGTGAGCAAGCAGCTGTGTGGGGGTGAGCTGCTGACTGGGGTTCAACCACATAAATTATCAAAAAGTCCCTTCATCACCGTGATTTTGTTCCCACTATGTTTCTTTTTCTTGGGGTAGAAAGATAAGCATTCTAAAGACTCCCAAACCTCTCAAAAATTTGTTGAAATACTTACTTCTTTTCAAGTCAAAGTTCTGATAGCAGTGTTTAGCCAAATATCCATTATCCACTGAAAAAATGGCCTCATTAACCCATCTTCAGATTTTTCATGTCTTCATGGAGGTGTGTGCTGTCAGATTTCAGCAATCTAGAATTCAAACCTGATACTGAGAAAGAAGTTCACCTGTCAGGTGCTTCCACAGCTTTGCAGTTCAAGTAAATTCCTCTTTCTGCTTACAAATTCACTTCCTTGACCCCATTCAGCCACTATGAGCTCTTGTAAAATTCTCCCTTTGTAATACCTAAAATTTACCATGCTTTCACATCAACTTTTGTAATCAAACTGCATTTTTGATTAACATTGTGTTTACATTCATTTTAGTTATGAAGAAACTGAAGCAAGGAAAAATGAAATTACTCTAGGAATAGCTAAATGAGAAAGAGAGTTTCTAGTCCTAATCTAATCTACTGATCTACACGTTGTACCCAGGATTCCTAGAGGACTGAGAAATGATGCTAAAGACTACGTGGACCAAGTTTACAGAAGTTCAAAAGGCAGATTAACAGCAAAAGGGAGAATAAATCCCTCTCTCCTTGTGTTCTTTCACTGTGAAGATGTTTTTTTTTCTTAAGAAACCTTTCAGCTCCAAAGTACTGCAGACATGGGAAGGAATCTCACTGTAAATATCAGTTTGTTCTTTCATGCTTTCTGGAAAGTTTTACTGGCTGCTGTCAGACATCAAGCTTTTTGTTTCAGAGTAGTGCTGCTGTTTGCATGCTACTCTAAGTTCTTTTGTGGGGAAGTGCATTAATCTAGTCTCAACCTCAAAGAAAATTAGTGCACCATCTTCCTGCCCTGTATAGGTGTGACCACACAATAAACATAAGCCCTGTTATTTTCTCTTTGGAGAAAGGACCTTATATGCCTTTCTGTGAAAAAAAAAAGTGAGGCTGAACTTAATAAAAATATAAGCAGATTTTGGAGAGGCAGTGTTAGGACGTCCTTAGAAATGCTTCCATTTGATGTGGATTAAAGAGTCTGAATCCATAGGAGAGAACACACTAGCTCCTCAGCACACAGCTGATGTTTTACCTGAGACTCCCATCAGGTGTTTCCAGCAAAACCCTGGGCACCCACACAGACACAAGGGTGCTGTTGGGTGTCCTAAGGCCATCTCTGCTGCAGGCTGAACCAGCCCCAGCCCCTGCTGCAATGCCCTAGAGCAGGAATGTTGTGGACACTGAGTCGAAAGCTTTGCCTCTGTGCCAGGATGTCATTCTGAGCATGACTGAGGAGACAATGAACTTCACATGCTAAATGCAAGTCATTAATAGGGTAGGCATGCTTTGCATTTGCCATGGCCTACAGAGGATCACCAAGGTGAAAGACTGTACTTTGGGTTTTGGTCTCGCTTTTTATTCCGGTCTGTGGCGTTGGTTGGTTCGTTGGTTTTTTGTGCTCCTTTGGGGCGCATTTTTTTGGTTTGGTTTGGTTTTTTTTTTTTTCCTGTGGGAGGACTCAGACAGTCTAATTTTCTGCAAACAGTTATTGAAGTGCAAGTAATTTTTTTTAAACTTTACATATAAAGCTATTTACAGGTATTTTCACTAGGAAAACTTCTGGAAAACAAGGTTTTCCAGGAGTTTTGATGTGAACTGCATGTGGAGTTTCTGTCTTCCTTCAGACCTTTTTTCTTTCTTTGCCTTCTTTCTCTCGTTTTTCTTCCCTCCTATCAGACCAGAGTAGTAATGGCATCCCATGGCAGCTACTTACAGTTAAATGGGAGGACATTTCGTCCAGGTGTTCAGTGTGAATCCATGATAAAATTAGTCATGTTTGGTCAGGTTTTCCCTGTCAGTACAAATAACTAATTTTCATTCTATTCTATTCTATTCTATTCTATTCTATTCTATTCTATTCTTCCAAAATAGAGCAGCCACCAGAAAGAGGGGTATTTTTCTGAAGAATCTAATAGATTAATACACTATTTAAATAGACTAAATTTCTCACCATCACAATCTGTTTTGCTTGGCAATAAATTAACTGTCCCTAATTCAAATTTGTTTTGTCTTTGACAGTAAATAGTAAGTGATTTCCTTGATTTCCTATTTCCTCTTATTTTTCTCTTCTTTTTCTGTTAAGGAGTGGGAATCAGAGAGTGGCTGGATGAGCACTTGGCAGGGAGGTTAACAAGGTTAACCCTCCAAAGAGCACCTCAGGACCCCTGCATTTATTTTTAAATATAAGAATATTGACCAATTGAACATCACACCGTATCAAGTGGGTCATACAACTTGTCATCCACTTGTAAAGAAAAGAGAAAATAATTTATATCATACTGTGCTTTGAGGTTTGTTTTGCTTTATAGCTTCAAAGTTCAGTGTCTTTCTAAAAGTGATGTATAGCTGAGAAACACCCTCCTTCAGGAGAAAGGATATATGTATGGATATATAGATGAATATTATATATATATATATATATATATATATTCTTTTTTGCTCTGGCTGCCAGGTGAGCCCAGGACTGTGCCCAGATATGCTGCTCATACCAAGAGATGTCTCACAGCTCAGGCTGCTGAGGAAACAGATGAAGGGTGATATTAGCAAGCACCAGGGCCTGAAGTCACTCTCTCTGCCTTCTGCTCTGCAGTTTCTGAGTTTGGAAACGACAGTTTTGGCACAGGCAGGTGGTGGACAGTCAAGTGTGATTCCCATGGGAGTTTGGTGCCTGTAGCCTCTTCTTTAAGAAAACATTCTCCAATATAAAAATGGCATCTTTTACCCTGAAGACCGCTTTATTCTGAAACCACCAGCTCTGGTTCTGAGTGTGTCCAGAGGAGCCAACGAGGCTGGTGAGGGGCTTGGAACAGAAGCCCTGTAAGGAACAACTGAGGGAGCTGGGGCTGTTCAGCCTGGGGAAAAGGAGACTCAGGGATAACCTTATCGCTGTCTACAATTCCTGGAAGGTGGTTGTAGTCAGGTGGGGGTTGGTCTCTTTCATCAGGAAGCAACTGGCAGAACAAGAGGTCACAGTCTCAAGCTGTGTCAAGGGAACGGTAGGTTGGATATTACGAAGATTTTGAAGAAAGTGTCATAAGGTTCTGGAATGGTCTGGCCTCGGGAGGAGGTGGAGTCTGGATCATCCCTGGATGGGTTTAAAAACAGACTGGATGTGGCATTTGGTGTCATGGTTTAGTTGAGGTGTTAAGGCATGGGTTGGACTCGATGTTTAAGGTCTCTTCCAGCCTTGTGATTCTGTGACACTGTGATTCTGTGAAAAGAATTTCATCTTTGGAATCCACTTTTACCTACCAGTGAAACTTACAGGTTTGCAGCCTGGCTTTTAAAGCCTATATGAAAATAATCACAGGAGTGCTCTGAATGTATTTAAAGCTAGCACTTCCCTCACTACTTGAGTGCTCATAGAATAAAATCTGTGCTTGTTTTACTTATGTCAGCTGGACTACTTCAGAAGCTGCCTCTGAAATTGCTTGTTACAGATGATTTTCATATGGTACTTTAAAAACAAACTTCAGGAAAACCTAAACAAAATACTCATTCTCTTTAAAATTTTCTGAGTCTCACTGTAGTCAGCTATAGAAATATATTTTCAGGTTGTCTTTTGTCCAGCATTTAAGCCTTAGAGTGAATATTTTTGATTTTATGTTATTAATAATTTGATACATCCCATAGTTCTGAACAAAAAGCCCTAATGTAACACAGCATGTGAGTACAAAATCAAACAGCATCTCATCTTAGTAAATGGATGGTTGCATTTACTCAAGTGGTTTCTGATTCCAAGGTCTTAATGTACTCACAGGAGAGATAAAATAGTGCCCAAAGGGTGTAAATAAATATAAATTCTTTCTTACTAGGTATGCAAATGGTAAAACACAGCCAGGAGTTCTGTTCTGCCTATCTGTTCTGCCTATTTTTGGTTTCCAAAGTGTTTCCCTCAGTCAGGGGGAGCTGAGGTTCAGTCAGTTCAGCCCATCTGAACTGACTGAACCTCAGTTCATCGGTCCCATCTTACAGCTGGGTGCAGACAGTGTCATATACGTTCTGAGGTTAAGACAACAGGAAGAAGGTAATCCTCATCTATGCGAAAATTACATTCTTTCTTTTCAAGTGATCTGAAGGGATCTGTCTGCAACTGTTGGCAGAAAACAAGTAATTATGCTCAGGACAGGTATTGTTTAAACTTCTCTTTAGGCCATGGTAAATTCTCATACCTGAGTAGATGGAAAAGATAGATTTTATATTCCAAAAGGGGCCAAAAGATGAGAAATATCCTGCAAAAATTTCAATGACTTCAAGCTTTTGCTGAAAGTGATAAATAGTCTGTTCAAAAACACCCATCAGTGTTTCTTTGTTTAATAAGGGAAGGATCCATGTCTTCTCAGGAGATCCAGAAAGCTGAAGTAACATCAGTTTTTGTTCTGTATTATCACAGCAAAATCACTGTGTAGGACTGTAGAAGGATAATGAATTCATAATTGTTGCTCTTTTTTACGTGGCTCGTATCCTGTCACCTTAGCTACTCCTGCAGGCAGTCAGTGCTACTAAAAGTGCATTTTCAATAACACCTTGTGGCAGCCTCTGGAGAAATTTATGCTGGACAAAGCTGGAAGAGAACTAGAGAAATAGAAGCAATAAACAAATACACAGTCTGACTCATTGTTTAATGATTTCTTCCCCAGAAACCAGTACTCTTGAATGCTTTTTGGAGGCAAAATGATGCCTTTTGGCAGTAATCTCAGGGGTTTAATGGTACTGAAAGGTGTTAATTGTGTTGTGTGCCTTTAGCAAACTGAGATGCCAAGATATTAAATGACAAAAAAAGAATTTCTTCTGAACAAACTTGCCCATTCCCAGATGGACACCCCAAGAAGATAGCCCAATGTAAATTATTTCAAAAATTCCATTATTTTCTGATTTTTTACTAGTATGAAGAAAGAAAATTAAACTCTAGGTAAAATTGTATAAGTAAATTACAGTCCTAACTAACTGAAAAATTAAGCCATATAAATCACAAAAAGAATTCAGGAAGTCTGTATATGAAACATGAAACAGAAATTAAAAATGTAGTTTACTGCCCGTAGAAAATGATAGATTTAAAGGATTTGGCATCTGAAGTCTATATGCACTCAGGTATAGATGCATGAGACACACAGACGTGGGCTAGTGGCTTCTCAATCCTCAGAGAACAGAATATAAACCTGCCAATAGAAAATTCTAGAAATCCAGACTACAGACAGGAGAAAGATGGATGGTAAAAACACAAAGGGATGAAAAGCTTATGATATCTGACAGGGAGTGGTACCTTAATCAAGAAGCAAACAAATCAGTCATTGAAGGACTGCCTTTGGAGTCCAGGGATGACAGTAAATTTTGAAGAGATAAAAGGAGCTCTGACAGTGTCAGCAGAGACCAACCAAGGCTTTAGAAAGTTAAGTCCAAAAAAAATCTTTAAAAGGGGTCCTTAAAAGATGTGTACTTGTAGCATTTAGGGACATGGTTTAACGGCAGGCTTTGGAGTGCTGGTTTAACATTTGGACTGGATGATCCTAAGGGTCTTTTCCAACTTAAATGATTTTGTGATTCCATTATTCTATAAAGAAAACATAATTACAGACTTGATTTGAGAGGATGGATTCCATGTGGTGATTCTACCAAAACACCAGCTGGTGCAGTACATTCCTGCACTTACACTATGCCCTTGTCAGAGGATGGCAGGATTAGAGGGGCAGGCAATTAAGGAGAAGTGTCTGAGGCCCAGTCCTTTCTGCTTTACCTGTTTCTGGGTCGAAGTACCCCAGAGACTGTCCATGAGCCATGGTTATCAGAGCTGAACTTCTGTTGCTAATGGGGCAACCCTAAGCCAGACATTTCTCAGCTTCTGAGGGCCTCACATTCAGCTTTTACAGCTTTGCTGCATGCAAAATACACTGATATCAGCCACACAGATATGTGAGTGCCTGTCTGTATGGATTGGAATACCTGAGAGCTGGAAACTCTAGCAAATATCACCTCATGTGGCTCTCTACCCTAACAGGGGAGGGCAGAAGAGCAGATTTCATTTTTCATTTTCTCTGCTTTCTTGAAAGCACTGTGCATGTCTATTACAGTGTGCCTGAGCTTTTGTAATTATGACAATAGTCTGAAAATTTGAAATAGAAAAGTATTGCTCTCCCCTTACCGTGCACTAATACCTGTTATTAGCAAAGACCATAATCTTCTGAGTCCCTCAGATAGAGATTTAAAAAACCTCGCAGTTTGCTAAAGAGCTTATCAGAGGTAATTAAAGCCTGGCTGAGCATACTTGCTTTTAAGAGACCCAGAAGGGCTTGCTCCATTTTTATGAAACAGAGATGCTGCCTCAGCACAAATCCCCTCCTGATCAATGGCTTCTGAGACAAATCTATTAAACAGCCCTTCTCGGAATGGTGGAGACAGCATCTCTTGAAATGTTGGATTGCTGTAATTTCCTATTAATTTTATAAAAGATACTTTGTGAACATGCAGGTAGTAGATGAAACACAGGAGGTATAGCTGCTCCTAATTAAAAGGAAAATTGACCAAGGGGAACTGTCAGGCAGAAATTGATCAGCATCTTTGGATTTTTTAAAATTGTTTTGCAGTATTTACATTTCAGAGATAATTTTGCAGTCTGGGAAAATGAGGATATTAATGAGTCTTGTAACCCATTCATGTTTGCAGTAGTTGTTTTCCTTTTTAACGTCTGCGGGTGTCACCCTTCTCTGAAAACCAAGCAGATTGCAGCTTACCTCTGAGATTCCAGTGCCTGCTGCTGTCTATCATGCCTTCTCAATGTCTTGTCTAACTCATAGCAGATTAAGCTGCCAATACCACCTGGAAAACTTGGCAGCTTCATCCCTGTGTTTACTCATACCGGAATCTCCTTGTGCAATGGTGCTCTGCATCCAGCATGATCAAGCCTTGTCTCTTTTGGTGCTGCCACACTTGTATAGTCCCTGCAGTATTTCTCCTAATGTCACAATTTATCTCCAGACAGGGAGTTAATGCCAGAAATCATCACAGCACTGGAGTTATCTCAGGCTGCTTTACCACGCTGATGCTTTGCAAGTATTTTTAGCACAGAGTAAAAGCAACACAGACAGCATTTCCCCCCACTGTTAGCCTGAAATTTGTCATCCAGGGAGAACAGAGAAGAGCTTGGATAGTGATATTTAGGGTGAACACAACAGTCACATCCAAAATTTCCAGGTGTTTCATTTGTGTGACAGTAGGATTTTATTTTTTTTTTAATATGACTACGCTAAGGTAACAAAGTCATAAACTATCTGTATTTAATTAATTCAGCAATAAATAAACATATAGGACTTGGAAGATCTAAGTAGTATAATTGCTCAGCTCCTGTGAAGGGTGAGTAATTAATTTTGCTATAATTATTATCAAACCACAGTTAGAAAAGAGATTGTTTTTTCTCCTTTGAATTGCTTCCTTCCCTCCAACTCTGTATTTCAATGAAGGTCTTCTATTGTTTAATGTATCTGTCATCATCTGGGGTCAAGATAACATCAGGCAGATGCAAGCACTCATTATGGTACTATTTCCATTTGTTTGCCTCAGGAAAGATGTTTTAATTGCTAAGGATAAGGACAAATCCACAGATCTAGAAGCTGAAGGGGAATGAAAACAATGTCAATATTTGCATGACTGAGAAGACAATCTCTCTGTTCATATAGTTCTATAACTCTTTATCATTTGTGACTGGAAAAATCTGACAACAGTAAATGAAGATGGTGCCAGGGGAGAGGGGGAGGATTGTGGAGGACTACACAACCTCTGTTGAGGTGATTCAGAAGAGCTAACAGCAGGGAAGGTGTAAGCCAAGCACTAAACATTAATCTTATTGCTGCTAGCTCCACTTCTCTTTTCTGAGGACAGGAGAGTTCTGGGTCACACTTCTGAATGCTGTGGACACTCTGATGATGCCTGATCCCTCCAGCCCCTGTTTTGGAGGGCAAAGGCCAGACCCAAAACTGAGATAAAAAGAAAACAGATTTTAACAAGGGATGGATAAATCAGCATATGCTATATAGGTACATCAGTCAACCAAAGATCCTGTTTAGATGGCTCTGCCATGGCTGAGGATTGCTCAGAGTTGGAGAACACTACACCAAGCAGGAATGGGGAAAGTGATAGAAAAAACAGGCCCTTGCTGGCAAGGAGCTCCTTGCCAGACGATTGGGATAAAGACATGACTCTGAAAGGGTGGCTTGAATTGAACACAGAATCACACAAAATCTCAGTTATTAGAAAACACCTTTGGAGGTCATCGAGTCCAAAGTCCTGTGCAGACACTGGCTGGCTAAACCAGGTTACCCAGGACCACATTCAGTCATGGCTTGATTGCCTCCTAGGATGGAGGCTCCACAAACTCTCTGGCACTGTTTTAGTGTTTAACCACTTTACTAATAAAACAGGTTTCCCCTTCTGTTTAAATGGATTTTCTTGTACCTTTTCTTGTGCTTGTTGGCTCTTACCCTTCACCACAGAATGTGATAGCAACTTCTTCACTCCCTCCCATCAGTTACTTAATACATGGATAACATTCCCCTCTTTTTCCCCAGATTCCTCTGGAATCAACCAATGAGAGACCAGACACCACCAGCAATGCTCAGAAATTCCTCAGAAGAGTTCAGAAAGTTGCACTTTTGAAAGAATCTGAAATTGTATCTACATGCTTAGGTTTCCTTATTCTTTAAGTTCTTTTTGTGATTAATGTGTATTATCTACATCCCAGAATAGTACCGTGCCTAATTTCAGTGACATAAAAGGGATTTTTAAAAATACTTTTATATTTCCTTCTCACCTCATCTCCCTTTTTTCACTGTGTGATGACAAAGTAAGAGACAAAGCACACACTGAGCACAGGTCATCAGGTCTGACAGATTTCAGTTTTGTTTAAAGATATGACTGTCAAAATGCTGTGAAACATAATTAAACCTTGTAGGTTCATCCTCAGTATTTCCTTAGAAAACGTGTAAATTTGACTTACTATCATCATTTGGCTTCTGAATACCAAATAACAAAGGAAATGTGTTTGGACAAATACAGAAAAAATAGTTAATATGGAAATCAGCTTGTCCCAAGTGGGAAAATGTCTCATTTGCATTCAGATTCTGTTTCTGCTGCCTCTTCCTTTGTTTCCAAAGTGACAAATGGTCTTTCCCTCCTCCCCAGCCCTTTCAGAATCTCATTAAAAGGTGCAGAAATGAGGCTTGAATGGCCCCATGACCTTTTTTCCTTTGGGGGTCATGTGCAGAACACAATTCAATCTGGCCCACTGGCATATTTTATCAAGGGTTTTTTTTCATCAGGAGGGGGTAGAATAGTACAGAGTGACCCAAAACCCTGGTGGTACAATACACATAGCGATACACATGCCGTTACTCACAGCAATATATTCTGATGGCACACAGATTGCCATATAATGCAATTTTCCCTCGATGAAAGGGAGTTTGAACAATAAATGGCTCTATCACAGGCATGAGTTGCACATATTGCATTTTCAGAAATGAGGTTTCTCACTGATTTAACAGTCTTATTTGCTTCACAGTCTTTTTAATAACGGGAGACTGGTTTGTTTATTTCCAGCTTACTTTGGTCCTGTTTTAATATGAAAAGCACAGGGAACAGCAGCGTGGTATTTAAGTGATTAGTAACTCTGAGAAGTACTTGTGGCTTATAGCAGTCATGGAATTTACAGATGAGATGCAGTGAATTTCATGGCTAGCAAGAAATGGATGAGAGCCAGCATTACTACTAAACATAAGGAACCCTTCAATATCTGTCACTGGAGCAGAAACCTAAACAAAAATGGACCTGTTCCAAAAATTGTTTTCACGTGCCTAACAAATGTTCATCCCACTTTTCATTTGGGAAACATCTTGGAATTTTTGGTGGCAGACATGCATCAATATTAAGGTTTGAAATAGCATTTTGTGCATTTATGCCTTAAATATTTCAGCAATTCCATTATGGGCTCCTTCAGAGAAATAAACCAACAGCTGGTCCCTTTTACATAAATGAAAAGCTAACATGAAAAAATGTCATAGCCAGTTATTGCTGCTCAGAGTGAAAAAAAAAAAAAATCTCTCCACTAGATAACATGATATTGACATGACTAAACATCATATTGAGACTTTCCTTCTAGCACCTTGTGTCTTTTCTTCTCCTAGAGGAAAACCTATGTCCTTTGCATCTGTGGTTGGTAAACAGGAGCAATGAACATTAACTAGTACCTGCACTACTCTGACAGTGTACACCAGCAATGAAATCTAATGTGTTTGGAGGAAGCTACTTAAAATTATAACAGCATTCTCTAAATCTTAGAATAATTTGTCATCCCTTAAGAGTCCTGCAATAAATTGTGAAAACCACTAATAATGCTTCTAATAACCACAAATAATCAGCAATTTGCTGATATACATAGCCCAAGTTCAGCTTGGCATGTAATATCCGTTTGTCTGTCTCAGTCACTCCTGAGACTTCACTGCACTTAACCAAATGTAACTGTATCTTGTTAAGATTTCTTCTGGAAATAAAGCTCTTGGATGGGGAAAAATGGTCATTTCATCAGTTCCAGCTAGGAAGCTGTTTGCATGCCCCACACACAGCGTACTTTGTGCCACAGCCAGTTATTTTTCACGCTTGCTACATCCTGAAGTAGGAGATTACTTTGTGTTTGGCACAGGACATCTGCAGAGCTCTTCCAGGATAAGAGACAGCCACCGAGACAAAATGAGATGAAAGTGTTTTAAGAGTGAGTGAGTGTGTGTGTATGTGTACATGAATATGAGTGTGGGCATTGGGAGGTTTGGCATGACTGTGCCACTGATGACACAGAACTGTGGAGTCCAGGTTATTCCAGTCCACTTACAAGCACATCAGCTTCCAGTAATTATCTTTGATTGCAAAAGTTAGGCCATGGATTCTAGTGAGGAGAACGCCCAAGTCACCCCCATACCAGCTCCCTGCAGGTTGCTGTGAACGAGTGTTTTAAGGTCACTTAAAGAATCACCAGCAAAAGTATTTGCTAAAGCAGATTTATTATAGAAGTGAAAGTATGACAAAGCATGTTGGCAAGGTTTGCTCTACTTACTAGATGGTTAAAGCAGAGAGAAAAAGCAAACAAAAATCTCAAACCAATTTAAAACTACCTATGTGAAGGCTAGTAAGAGGCAGGGGAGGGTGGGTGAGAGGGGAGGTGGTAATGCCTTAAGTTTTAACTTTCATATTTTCCAGATTCTGTACTGCTTTAGTATATAGCTCTGAACTTCATATAAATTGTTATCAAGCTCTCTTCACAATGTAGTTAGATAAAACAATTTTTTTCCAGCCTGAGAATCAGGGACACTCTTGCAGTTTCAGGGCCAAAAAAAGGAAATCGAAGAGAGCAAACCAGGAGGATGAGACTTCATAACCTGAAGCTGTAATTGGACAATTAACTCTAATATGTAAATGGACCAAAACATATAAAAGTGTGAAAACTCATGACCGGTCATCCATCTCCGGTCCATCTTGGGTGTGGCATTGGCCAAGCTCTTGTACTGCCCAAGGTGTATCCTTGAAGGCCTTTTACTAAACACCCACTTTATTCTTCAGCTCTCTCTAGCTTCTGTTCCAGGGGGCTTCTTTAGGCATCAGTGGGAGGATGAGGGTGGGGGTGTGGAAAGGAGTGGGAAGAGAAGAGGATAAGAAGAAGTAAGGTTAAAAAGAAATGTGCAATCCCGTTGTGTTGGGTCACAAGGTTCAGAGTATATCCCCATGTTAAACTGGGCCCAGACCAGGCCTACAGTTTATGCCAAACACCTAGCAGTACTTAACCTTAACATTACTTAAACCTAATAGAACTTAAACTTAAAACACCTAGAATTAAAATACTTAAACTTAACAGAACTTAACCTTAACATCACTTTAACTTAACTTCACTTAAACTTAACAGAAATTAAACTTAACAGAACTTAACCTTAACATCACTTTAACTTAACTTCACTTAAACTTAACAGAAATTAAACTTAACAGAGCTTAACCTTAACAGAACTTAAATTTAACAGACCCTAACATTAACAAAACCTAAACTTAACAGAGCTTAAACTTGGCAGAACTTGAAATCAACAGAACTTACATATAACATCACTTAAATTTAACAGAACCTAACCTTAACAGAACTTAACAGACTTTAAAATCAACAGAACTTAAACCTAATATAATTTAAACTTAACAGAACCTAACCTCACTTAAACTTAATAGCACTTAACAGAAATGAAACTTAACAACACTTAATCCTAGCAGCACTTAACAGAACCTAAACTTAAAACCACTTAACCTTAACAGTATTTAACACTTAATGGCACTTTATAGATAATCTAATTTAAACTACTTAGCAATGGATAGAATTTACTATAGAAATAGAACATAGAATTTATTATGACTTACAGGCTTAATTCTAAAATACTAAGCTAGAACAACCTTCCTTGTGTATTTGCTCCAGCATTTTCACACTTTCATGCACACAAACATAAAGAGTCTGTCCAAAGTATATCTGTGAAAAAATCCCTTTGAATTCAGTGTAGTAGTCACTTTGCATGCCTTTGCATCTTTTCAGTGGGCTCAAGGTTGAACCTTGAGGAGTGGGGCATGAGCTCAGAAATCATCATTGTTGTTTGGAGCTTGTCCTCCAAATTTGTCAGGCTTGAGTGTTCTCTGGCTCTGAGAGGCCCAACTCAGAGGGAGATGCTGATCACAGCCACTGTGGTCCAGCCCCTGAGGAGAGCTCAGAGTCTCACTTTGGACCATTTTTTATATTGTCACAAGAGTGTGGGCTTTAGTCATAGTAGTTTTCCATCCTGACCTCAATTCAGGCTAGTTACTTTCTTTGAAAACTCAATAACAAAAATGTTTTCCCACCTGTTTGGGTTTTTTTTTTTAGTTTGTTTGTTTTTTTGGTTTTTTTTTTTTTTTTTTTTTTTTTTTTTTTTTTTTTTTTTTTTTTTTTTTTGTTGTTGTTTGTTTGGTTTTTTTCCCCAGGAAGGAAAATAAGTTTCCAAGGCTGTAGGTTAAAAACTGGAGCTCATTAGACAGCAGCAGTTCCTGGGAACTGACAGATTGGCAGTCTGGTCACCTCTTGTCTCTGTGCCTATAAACAAAAATGTATCATGCTCCAGTTTTAAGTTGATGGAAATTCTTGATCAGGTTACCTAAATAATGGGGTTTTTAAAGGTTGATTTGAACATGATAAAACAATATTATAGGTGACGAGATCTGTGCCACAGCAGTACATATCTAGCTAGTATACACACTCTAACATATAGAACTATATTCAACAGTAAGAGTAATACAACATAAATCACAAAAAATACAATAAAGTGCAACATTGTGTCTAGAATTCCTGTTGCAATTGATGACCACCCAAACCAAATGTCCCACTAGTGATGTGCTCCAATTTTCATCACTCTTTCCAAGATCATTTCTCTTCTATGTATCTTTTCTGTACTTGGGTTTCTGTGTCCATTGCTCCGGATACATTCCACCAGTCGACAGTCATCTTGCTGCAGTGATTTTTTCACTAGTGCACAATTCATCTCAAAGGGGATAGGCAGTAAATCTCAACAGTATGTGTAGGTAAAGTGTAGTAATTCCTGTGTTGTGACAGGAGCTGGATAATTAGAGTCACATCTCCTGATAGTGGATGCTTATTTCTATAAGACTAATGAGCATTTGTCAGATGACAGTCCAGCCTATATAGTTACAAAGGCATATTTGAATTTCTCTGGTGGAAAAGATGTTCATGTGGAAAAAGTGTTTAATCAGAGAAATTTCTGATGTACACAAAAAGTCATGTGTTCAACTGGATGAGTGAATATTTGCCTTCAAGGAGGTGAATAAATTGCAGGCAGTACCTCAAAGTACAAAACAACATGGGTTCTCTTCATAGAACAGTTTCTTGCCAAAATGGTGCAGAAACTCCCTCCCTTATATTCAGTTTACACAGGGTGTTTCCAAGTAGGCAATTTTTGCACATTTTGCAAGTCAAGATATTTGCATTTGGGCAGATGTGGAGTTGTTCCAGCATAACTAGTTACCACCAGTTTATCTGACAGAGGAACAAGGCTGCTGGGTCCAATATTAAAAGAAGTGGCCAGCTACTAAAATTTAGAAAACACCTGTATGAATGCCTGTCTTCAGACTGCTCTAATTCTGGTCTTTCTCATCCTGGCACCCTCCAATGAGGCCTCTGGGACCTGTGGAGACAAATGAAGGATATGCAAGAGCTGCTATGGTGGGCCTATGAGTGTCTCTGGGACCTGGAGATGGAGAAGCAGGAGTGGGAAACTGCAGCAGTGGCTGGAGGGGCTCCAGAGGGAGCAGCAGGGGCAGGAATGCCAGGATAACAACCTCAGGATTTGGGGGGGGGCTCCATAGAGTTGGTGCTGTTGGAATTTTAGATGGAGCTGGAGCAGAGCAGGTACAAGTCTACAGTTTTGGCAGATGAAAAGTGGTGGCTGTAGGTAGAGGAGCAGCAGTGGTGGGAGCATAGTGAGGCCAAAGGCTGGGAGTGGGTGCTGAGGGAGCAGCTGAAAGTCATGAAGGCCTGCCTGAGCCTGATGAGTGGGCATCTCTGGGTCCATGTGGACCATGTGGCCAAGCTCTGGGTCTGGGAAATATTCCAGAAAACCCTCCTGGAAGAGCAGAAAGGGTAGCACTTCCATAACCCATGTGCTCAAGAGGAATATCCCTGTGTTCTGCTGCCAGTGGTGCCAAAGGAGTCAGACTGGCAGCAGGGGCTGTGCCACCTGCACTTCACCCTCCAGGAGCCCGGGGCACTGGTGCTGAAGTGACCCAAAGGTGTCCCGCATGGGTTGGGAGTGCAGCCCAGATCTCCACTACAACTTCAGCTTCAACGTGTCCCCACACAGAGCTTAGCAAAGAAAATATTCCAGAAGATTCATCTGCTCCTCAAGGCAACCCTGGACTGATATGCGTCTTCACCTAAGGCCAGATGGGAAGTTTTTTCCTCCAGTTTTCTGGAAATCTACAACAAACCTCAGTGGGATATGATGCTGGGAAAGGGAGATTTTGGAATGCAGCTGGAAATCTAACAGACTGGCCTGGGAAGCAACAAGCCCCATGTGCACAACATCATCTGGATGTCCATGATGCAGGAGGAGAAGGTGCTGGATCTGCTGCAATGCACATGTGCTGGGCTTAACAACCACTCACCCCACAGCTGCTCTGTGTGCCAGGTGTGTGTCCCTGGGGAGCACTGTGCACCTGATATCCCCCACTGCTTCCTGACTCTAGGGTACCTGACAGGGTCAGAGAGCCTTGACAAAACAGCATCTGGTGGGAACTGACTCCAGGAAACTCAGCCCGTAAACTCTGAGGCCCATCACTGTTGCCTTCTGAAAAAAAAAAAAAAAAAAAAAGGCAAATTCCACACTGCAACAGCAAACTGATGGGGCTTCTACACTACACCCTATGGCTCAGACTTTGATATGGACTTGCTGATCTCTGAAAATGGAAAAAGAAGAGAGAGAGGGAGAGGGACAGAAGAATAGAGGGACAAATACAATCTATAAGCTGTCTCTAAGCATTGGGGGTAATCTATAATTCTATACAATGTGCAAACCTGTTACTAAAATGAAAAGCAGAATGACTAACATCAAAAAGACAAGCAAAAGGTACAACATTTTGTTAAAAATCCTTGCTGCTGTTGGCAATGACTCAAATTAAATGCCCCACCAGTGATGTTCCCCATCTATCTTCACTTGTTCCATCACTCAGTGGCTGCCTTTCACATTGTGATGAACAGAATCAGACTTCTTTCCTGTGTCTTGTGCTTGCTTCAACAGCTGTCTCAGGTTGTAATGTGACAGCTTCTTTACCAACATGAGATTCATGCCAACAGGAACAGGTTGTTAGGCTGGGAACAGGACATAGTCAGATTTCAGCAAATGGTGAGAGGTAACTGGAGGTCAATAATTACAACTGTGACCCTTAATTTGAACTAATTTATGAACACAAATGTTAGATTGATTATTGTATCTACAATAAGGTTGTCTACCAACTACAAAATAACAAGGGGCTCTCATTCAGGATGAATTCTTATCCATTCCATCAGACCACACTCTGTCCTCCAGGGGATAGAATATACCTCCCCTGTGATTTAATCTGCCACAATGATTGGGCATATGGTATATACCAAAGGATTGTCTATTACTAAAACAAAAACTGTGAGGTTTTAATGGTAGTGAGGTCTAAAATGAAATTGACTAGTTACCACCAACAGTGGATTTTCCTTCCAAATTTAGCTGGGTTATTCCAGGTCACCTTTTGAATTTCAGAGGACAAATTGCTTTGAACTGCTTTATAACTGCTGCCACAATAAATTGCACCCACAGCTGACAAACATCTATGGTGTAGAATGTACTATGAGTACTAGACTTCTTAGCATAAATAAAACTGAGTGTCTCCCCTCTGTGGGTCGAGCTTGCTCATGCTTGTTCATGTGTGAAGCAAATTTGGTTCATGGTGACAATAATCACAACCTGCAAGGAGGATAAGCTGTCCTTCAATGCTTAACCTGATCTTCAGTAGGGATGTGCTGACATCATTCTTAGGAAGAGAAAATACTAGCCTCAGCCAGGTTTGTTTAACAGCTTGTACTAATGTCACAAGTCCTTTTTCCCACTCAGAATATGATTTGTCTCTTAAACCCAGTTGAGTAGAACAGTAAAGATCTCTTTGGTCCATCAGGGCCAGTTTGGCCTTGACATCCCACAGCTGGAATCTTGCCTTCTACTCCACAAGGTGCTTCCTCCACTGCAGTTCCTGCTTCCCTCACCTTTTCCTGGGCTCAGGGTGATTTCCTGCAATTAGAGTTGTCCTCCATAAGCAGGGTGCTCTCTGAATTTGAGTTTCCAGTTCTGCAAAACAGCAACAGCAGTGATTAAAGGCACAGTATTTGCGTTCAGTTTTCTGTAATAAACCTGTAAGCCACAACTGTCAGTTAGTTTTTTCACCAGCCAAACAGGAGAGTTAGAAGGGAAGTGTGCCTGAGTGGCAGTACCTCTTTTCTCCAAATCTATTACCACCCTGTAAGTGTCCAAGCACCTCTGTTTTTGTGCCTGTTAGATTGGCAATAATGAGTACTCAGCTGTTAGTGGCACCAAATCAGCCAGAACTTCAGAAATCCCAACTTACTTCACAGCAAACATCCAGGACACCAGCAATCCTTGTATCAGAGAGTGCAGGCACTGCACGGAGCAAGCACACTGTAGTCTGAATTTCTTCTGGGGTTGAAGTTAATGTTTGAACCAAAGTACCATGTTTGCCATCCAGCAAACACCGGGTTCTATAGTTCAGAACACTGAAACACAAATGCATATTGTGATCTTTTGTTGCAAAGCAAGTAGTCAGCATATTTCTCACACAGGAGCAGTAAATTAAGCTTAGCACTTAGCAGGTAACACTTGCTCTGTTTACTTTGGTGTTTTTAATTCTTTGCCATCTGGGTCATAGACTCAGATTTTTGACATCTCACTGTGTTAAGATGGAATGTAGAGCTTCTGTTTCTATTAGAAATTTTGTTAATTGTTGAGAAGAACCAATTGTAATCTGAATGTTTGAGCCATTATTATGTATTCTTTGATAGATTTCCACTTGCTAGAGTTCAATATCACTTGATTTGTGGACATAACGCTCTGACAAAACAATCACCTGAACTGGAATCTGTACAATGCTGGGTGAATTGGGAACTTGCTTAAGCATCACCTCTACCTTTTCTTCCAATTTTTGGGTTTTTTTCTTCCTTTGTTCTTTCAGTGTTTTCTGCAGCTGCTCAAATTTCAATGACAGTAATAATTCAGTTGCTTTCCTCCCCTCTATTTCCTACTCAGATCTTGTTTCTTTCTACTATGGTTATCCAAATCCCACAATAATTGTCTTTCCTTACATTCTGCCAAAGCAAGAAGAGTCCTAAAATGATCATTCTCAGTCATGGGTTTGTCAGCTTGTATTCGCAACCTATCTCCTGTCTCTCTCTCAGAAACCACATGGTAATGGTAATGTCTTTAATACCTCATTTACTGTCAGGTCAGCCACCTTATATATTTCCAACTGCTGTTCCCCTGTTCACTTATTAAGGACAGCAAGAAGTAATTTCCCAGCTCCTGATTAGCAACACCATCCTGTGGGGCCACAGGAATGATAATTCTCTCAGGTCTCTGTGGAGTCCCAATTCCTGTGTCATCCTGTTTATCCCACCTGTGGCAAGGGAGTGCAACTTTCCTTTTCCCCTGGCACTGTACCACCTTCTGAAGAACCATCCATCATTCCTGAGAAACTCCCTTCTGCAAACCTTCCACACACAACACATTCCGTCGGACACTAGGACCCTGTGCACCTGTTTGGGAGGCCCACCTCCCTGCTACAATTCCAATTTCCTGATTGCTGTTGCTGTAGCCAAATAGCTCCTGGACTATCTCCCCCCCACATAAAGGGTTTTCCCTGATCCCCTTTTCTACTTCTCTGCGTGGTTCATGCCCTCCTCAAGTGGTGTTGTAGTTGTATCACAAAGTGTTTTGTCACATCCATCAAACCTCCAATCACGAGAAAGATCGTATTTGGATTGGCAACCAGTGACACAGCTGAGGGTTGTCACAGAGCCAACCATCTGTCATTCATCAGCTGCAAACCTGCTGCTTCCTGTGCACTCTCCATGACATGATCCATAGCTGGGGTCTCTATCCTCACCTGGATCATCCCTCTCTAAAGAATCCAAACCTCCTGCCCAAGCAGACAGCCCTTTGAGTTAAGGACCACAGCTCTCTCTGGTCACCCACCATTAAAAACACTCCTGTTCCTCTCGGTCCTCTGCCTCAGACAACTTGATTCAATCAATTCCATCACTTTCCAAGCACATTCAGTTTCAGATTCCTGTGAGAGTCTGCTATCCTTTTCCTGGAACTTTGCTATCTTGGCCACTGTAAAGAGCACAGTTTCAGTAACAATTGTCTGGTCCTGACCATCACTAAAGGTTTCTAATTCCTGGCATTCCCCCCATGACATTTTCTCTCTCACACACACATCCTGAAGCTCTGCCTGGAGCCTGCTAATATGGCCACATTCAACAGTGAGGAATGTCTCTGCCTGCAGCCTGCCCTCCTTTCCACGATCATGCTCAGCAGTGAGCAGCCCCTTCACTTGCATGTTGACATACATGTATTTTTGGGTGGTGGTTAAAGCTGCTTCCAAAAGTGCACCCAAAATGCTTCACCTTTCCCCTTCCGTAACTTTTGTTCACTTAACACCACAACTATCTGTTTAAATTCAGCCTCAGAGTTATACCAATTTCCATTTGCTCATTCTCTCAACTTTAGCAAAACCAGAAGCAGTCAAACACTGACATTTCCTGGACAGTCTTGGCTTACAGCTGCTCTGATCTCTCCTGTCTGTTAACAGCCACTTCCCAGCACTTGCTACCTGGAAATCATGTATGGAGTGGTAATACCACAAAGGGACCCCTTCAACAACAGCATAGAGTCTGTGATGGCCCACCCTTAAGGGGAAGGAAGCCCCTAAGATTTGTAACTGCCCATTGGTGAAAGGCATAGCAAAAGTCAGAGGGTCCAGAAACAATTAGAAATTTCTATTAGGAAATTACACACCTGGCATAGAAATTGGTATGGTAGTCCCTGACCTACTATATAAGCACACTGCAGTGGGTTTTAGGTAAAGGCATAGGGTGAAAGGGAAGAGAGAAATTAAAGAGGGAGGGATGAATTAAAGTGAGCAAAAGAGAAAAGAAAGGAAAAGAAAAGAAAAGAAAAGAAAAGAAAAGAAAAGAAAAGAAAAGAAAAGAAAAGAAAAGAAAAGAAAAGAAAAGAAAAGAAAAGAAAAGAAAAGAAAAGAAAAGAAAAGAAAAGAAAAGAAAAGAGAAAAAGAAAAAGAAAAAGAAAAAGAAAAGAAAGAAAATTACCTTACCAGTCCTGGTTCCAGCGCTGATCTGGATGATCAGCTGATGGGATGTCAATCCTGGTTACAGCACCAATCCAGCTGATGGGATGTTGATCCTGGTTTCGGAGTCAATGCAGCTGTCTTGGTCTGGTTGATGAGATGTCCGGGGTTCTGAGGATGTTGCCTGGGCATTTATAGGCAGGGTTCCCCACCCCGAAGGTGGGTTTCTCGCTTTCCATGTAAATTAGTTCTCATGCGCAGTCCGTTCTTTCAGACCTTTCTGGAAATGGGTTGGAGGGCTCTGGGGGTCTTTGGGGCTCTTAATCCCACCCCCTTAGTCCATGCCCCCTTCCTGCCACTCATTCCTGTGCTTGCGCTGTGCTGTGTTGTGGTTGTTTGTCACAGAAAAATGCCCTATCTCTGCTTGGCCCCCCTTCTGCAGCCAAAACTTGATCTTTCTCATGGACATGTTAATAACAACAATCCTTGGTTATTCCCAACAATTCTTGTCTGTTATTTCCAACTGACCTTGGTTTCCTCCATAGCCATCTGGTTATTGGTGTTTGACATGCACCCCCTTATCTTCAGGGAATCGAGAACTCAAGAAGATCTCACTTTGGACCCTTGTTTAGAGGGTCCCAAAAGAGTGGGCTTTAGTTATGGTAGTTTTCTACCCTGGCTACAGCCCAAGTTTCTTTGGAAGTTCAGTAACAGAAATATAATTCCGCTTAAGTTGTTATTCAGGCAAGAAAAATTAGTTTCCAAGGCTGTTTGTTAAAAAACAGGTCCCCCTTAGACACCTGTTAGTTCCTGGGAACAGACAGTGTTTCTGATAAGCTCAAGAGAGGCTTAGTCTAGCTGCAGTTTGTCAAGGCCAAAATTTAATTAGCACTTCTCAGAGTGCAGCCATAGGAGGGGGAGAGAGATGCATCACCACAGTCCATCCCATAACTACAGGTTCTCTGCATCTCTATAGACAATCTATATAGGCACAAAAACACTATGGAAAAAGGGATCTGGAAAGACAGCACATTAACAAAGCTTGGGATTTTTCCTTCCTGTTACATCCACTGTGTTTGTGTGTCCAAGAACCTAGGTTATTGGATAAAAAACAACTTTAAGGTCATGATACTTAATTAAAATGATCTTTTTAAACATTCAATTTATGACTCAGGCATGCAGCAACTCCATGTGTAAGTGCTGATACAAAGATAACTTTGGCTTAAGAGCCTATAAAATTTCCTTGTTTTGGTTCACAGAAAAAAAATTAACAATATCATGTTCCAGGACTTATTTCAAAGTTAATTATTTCCTTTCACATAACAATGAGGTGGAAAATCCACAGTCCTATAAGGTCCTAATTTTTTTAAAAACTTCTCTGCTGAATGATAATAAATAATTTCCACCCATGTGACACACAGTAACCTGAAGCAAGGTCTCAATCTCATAAGACTGCAGAGCTATCTTCACATACAAATATGTGCAGCACAAGTAAAGGTGTTCCTGGAACAGGTGTTATTGACAAAGTCAGTGCAGATGCCCAGAGGTAGTAGCATACATTTTCAAAATAATTGACTTCCTACCGATGCTTTGATGTAAAGGTATGATGACAAAATGACTGGAGACCGTTCTTCAACACACAGCAATTCACTCACTGCAGGTTAAAGAATTTGTCCTTCCACCAATAAGTATACTGTAGAAGATGCCTTTCCTGGTATTCATATTGTTTTGTTAATATAAGAAACCCCCCCCCCCCCCAACAACAACAAAATCATCGAAACCCGCAAAACTGCTAAAAATAATTGCAACAGTATACCTGTACTTGTGCAGTACTGCAGTTTTCATTTCAATTAACATGTTTCACACAAGAAATCAAAGCAATCTTTCTGGCTTGCATTCTTAATAAAATGCCATCCCATTTTATCTGCTGCTGGCATTGTGAAGGCAAATGGTTTTTGTTACCTAAAATTACTTTAAACATCAATAAAACAAGGGAAGGCAATGTGACTGCTGTGAATTACTGTGGATCACAGGGAACACAAAAGCTCATATACACCTGGTGCTTTGTCTGCTGCATCACTTCCCAACTTTGGCTTATAGGCTCTTTATATTTCCTTTGTAAGGACTTTTGTCTAAGGCAGACCAAAGCCAAGGGGAATCCTGCTATCAGCTCCAAAGGTTTTTGAATGAAATCTGATTTCAGTAAAGTGAAAGTAATTTGACAGCAGATACCATATTACAAAAGGATAAAATACCCATGCACTGACTTCAGTTTAACTGTGTAGCATCTGAAGGGAAAGATTTGTTTGGTGTTGAACAGTGCGAGATTGATTTTCACTTGCTGCCTTCCAAACAGCAAATTCAAATTCCTCCTCTTGTAGGATATGCAGAACCATGTCCCCCCAAAAGGAGCACAGTTTGATCTCAACAATTCTGCATTTACCTGACTGCTGGAACAGCACGGCTATCATCTGCTGTGCATTGTGAGGGGCAGAGGGGAGGGGAGGGGAGGGTAATGTTACTTTTGCTGGACAGAAGATTTTGAAATTTATCCATCACCTCACTGTTCTTTGGGACAGCACAACCTGTGGGTAGATGGATTCACTGCTTTTCTGTGTTTTTCACAGGTGTGCATCCAGAAGATATTTCAAACTTCAAACTGTGTGTGAGCAAAATCACTTTTTAAAAACTTAAAATGCAGCAAAAGCTTCAAGCAGTGCTTGAAACCTTCTGGTCGTCTAACCACAAGCAAAATCAGCAAGCCACAAAACACAAACCCATGATAAATCATGTTTGACTTACTCCAGTACTCTAAAATGCGGAAGGTATGCTTAAATGACTATTCCTAGTCATTTAAATCCTATGAAAAACTTTAATTTGTTTCTACTTGTGAGGCAACTAATTTTTGTGTGCAAAAGTTCAAGATTTAACAGAACACAGGCAGATAGCCTGTTTTCTACAACACAAAGAGTTAAGGTTAACTAAAATCAAACTTTTCCTTTGAATAATGTTTCCCTAAATATTTAGAGACACAAACTTGAGAAGAGAAAGAATGAAGTTGTTTTGGACAGTTGTGTGAGGATGAAGAATAAATTTTTCTATTTCTAGCAAGTCATTTTGCTTATGTGTAAGCATGAACATTTACTTTTATGAACATTTACTCAGGAGAAGCAGACCAGCTACATTGTACAAGTTACAGAGCTGAAAAGTTATTTGAACATTCCTGGGGTTGTTTTTGAAAACATGTTTATCTGCTCCATTTCTCTCTCCCCCTTTCTTCACAAAAAACCCCCCCAAAACAAAAAAAAAAAACAAAACAAAACCAACAAACCCTGCAAAAAACCACACACACACAGACCAAAAAAAAAAAAAAAAAAAAACCCACAAAAAAAAAAAAAAACAACCAAAACCAAACAAACCAAAAAAAAATCCAAATAAGAAAATAAAAACACTAAAATAAAACAAAGTTTTTAAAGCTCCACAAGCTTTCAAGGCTTTTGCTGATGCCAGCTTGGAGCAGTTTCCTCCAGTGGCTGTGCAGGCTCTGTACTGACATGGTCTCTGTACCAGGCTGCCCCAGTCACTTGGCACCTTGCTGGGAGGCAGAGGCACCTGGGACATGTTCTGGAACTTTCTTTCACTGAACTTCCTTCCACAGGCAAGGCTTGCCACCTCCATTGTAAAAAGACAAAGTTGCTTTTTCACTTCTTTCATGTCTTTTGAGACAAGATGGGAAGACCCCCCCCTCCCACCCTAGATTGTTGGGATCTCTGCACCTTCCAGGGTGAAGCAATTTCTTGTAGGAGGCACAAGGCTGACAAAGCTGCTCTCATATGAACTGTAAGTGGGGGATATTTTGTCCAAATGGAAATAAATAACAAAGGGAGTTCTTTGGTTTGTACACACAAAACCACAAAAAAAAAAAAAAAAAAAAAAAAAAAAAAAAAAAAAAGAAAAAATTAAAAAAAGGGCAATCAGCACACACGTATGATACCTGTCAGCACCAGATTTTGTTGTCATTTATTCAAGTTGGATGAATATTGCTTTTATCATGCTGATGGAGTTCAGAGGCAGCTGCCAGGCCTCAATCCAGGTTCATAAACTGTACCACTGTGGCCTCTGAGCACCCAAATATTACACCCCTAAGATGGCATTTGATTTTTCACTCTCTGCTCTTCTAGTGTAAATTAGAACAGTTTTTCACATCTACTCTTCACCTGGCTAAAGAGCTGTTCAAGGTGTAGCACAGAGCATCTCACTGAGTGCAAGGCAGTGTTCACTCCATCCTTTGCTGTCCTGCTGGCACACAGCCGTCACAGCTGTGTCTTAATCTTTCCACATGTACATTACCACATCCTGAAGGAACCTCTGCCAAGCCCCAGAATTTTTAAGTGCCTGCTTTTTCACTTTAGGAATAGTTGGAAAGGAACCATGAGGAGCAGGCTCTTTTTCAAAGATGCCCAATATATTGATAGTGTTCAGGATTTTGAGCTGATGTCATTGTTTACTTCACCATCATTTCCTGTGCACATTCTGCCACCTGAAATGCCTGCTCAGGTGCCAGGCTTTCCCAGCAGTGCAGATCTGCCTTGTTAACACCTTTCACTTCAGGGTGAGGAACCAAAGGTTTGACCCATCTGTAGGGCAGTTCAGTACTGTGCTGGTTGACCTTGGCACCCACCAAGGTGCTCCATCTCTCCCCCTACTCAGTGGGACAGGGTGAATAAAATATGAATAAAAACTCATAGATCTTTGAGGCTGTGGCAATTTAATAAAGTAAAGCAAAGTTAGCACATGAAAGAAAAGGAAAACAAAAATATTTATTCTCTACTTCCCATCATCATGTGATAGCCAGCTGCTTTCTGGGAAGCAGGGCCTTAGGACATGTAATGCTTGTTCCAGAAGACAAACTTTTTAAAAATTAATGTGGCCCCCAGCTCCTCCTTTCTCTTGGGTTTTATTGCTGAGCAAGAAGTGACACTGTATGGAATATATCTTAGGTCAGCTTAATCAGGTGTCCTGGTGCTGTCCCATTCCAAGCCTTTGCCCACCCCCAGCCTAAGAGCCTCAGGGTGGGTGGATTGAAGGTAGTGCTGTTCAAACACAGCTTGGCAGCAGCCAAAACCAGGTGTGTTACCAGCACCATTCCCCTAGAAAAGCACAGCACCATGAGCACTGCTATGAGGAAATCTAACCCCATCCCATCCATCTCTGAACCTACAGGACCTGCTGACCAACTGGTTTTGTTTTGTCCATTTGTCCATTTTGTTCATTTGCCCCATTAGCAATTACATTATTTTCTTTATCTAGACACCATTGCAGCTGTCACAGAGCAGGACACTCAACAGTGGTTTTACTCAAACTCTGTAACTAACCCAGGACAAGGTGCACAAAAGTGAGTTACATGCTGGTTTTTCACAATTGCCCAGCAGTGTCAGGTGTACCTGGGGTGTGGGGGACCAAAGGGTGCTGAAAAGGGTGGTGAATCACATGGCTAAAAAGTCAGTGAAAGAACTTAGGATTTTGGAACATGGCAACATATATGAGGTCATGATGAATCCTACACAAGGAGTTTTAAAAGCTCTTTTCTGTCCCACAGCTGTGAATGTGTTGCCCCAAAAAAGGCTCTTTCTCTTGGTATACAAGAGACCAGTACACACAGGGAGTCAAGGTATTGGATTTACTTTTGTGCAGAAGGAAGGGCTGGGTGGCGAATCCACAAAGCCGACACTAGCACCAACTTTTCACTATTTATTCATTTTTAGCAAACAAAGGCATTAATGTTCATTGCAATCAGTGACAGCCACCTTAGAAGTTGGAGAATGGCGAAAATGTGTTGTAGAGTTGTTTTTGCTGTTAACGTGGTAAATGGGATGAAATTTGTTTTAAGCTGATGTGTTTAGGATTTTGTATAGAGACCCAAGTATTCAGAAAAAGTGTAAATTTGGAACAGTTATGGTGACACCATGTATGCAGGTGGAGGAGAAAGAGGCAAGAGATTGTACAGAGGATACAAAAGGATGCAGATCAACACAATGAACCCATAGGAAATGAGAATTTTAGTCCTGTTGTGGGCTGGACTCAGGGACACACTCAGCCACTAATACCAGGCACTTGTGAGACAAACAGTGGGGACAGAAGGCTGGCCAGTTTTTGCATAAGCCCCTTTTACTACTTCAGATTTGCTGGACTGGAAATGATCTGTTGGTTCATACTGAGAGAATCCTGAAGGAATATATCACCTTTTCAAAGCTGTTGTACTGACTCATAATCCTAACTGGGTGGGGACATGCAGTCTGTATTGAACACACGTTACTGTGGAAGAGATTGGTGTTAAAGAAGGTGAAAGAAGAGGGATATGCAGGAGGTTTGGGGTCTGAAAGGTACACACACACGTACACACACACACACACACAGCCTAAATCTATGTGCTGTTTATAGGTATGAAGGATATTTTAGAAAATGTAAATGCTATGATGCTGGAGAAATTTTTACAGTTACGGGGAGCTGGGAAAAAAACCATCAGGGAATGCCCAGCAGATCCCCTAGTTACAGTAAAACCAGTGAATGGAACAGTAGATTTTTGATTGACAGCAGAGCCATACAGTCAGAAAAAAAAACATCTGCAAGGGTTTGCTAAGTTACAGCAGTGATTGTTAGAGCAATAGGAAAAAAGAGATTTACAGACATTCTTACAACTCACGGGGAGTGAATTATTAGAGATACTAAACTGACTCACAGGTTTCTGTAAACTAGAACACTTTCCCTTTGTTAAGACAAAATTTATAATGCAAATTAAATGCTCAAATAATTTGTTTTTGAAAAATCTGTACCGGTGCACAGCTCACAAGAAAAGGCATGAAAGACCCAAATCTGACTGCTAATGAGCCAGACCTCATAGGATCCTGAGCATGATGTCCTGGATGTGATATTGAATGTTGCCTAGGTGAATTTAATGTCAGTAAAGAAGTTCTCAGGAGTATGGGCTGGTACAGGATTTAAGAGAAATAAACCAAGTAAACATGGACAAATACTTATTTGACTATTTCAGACTTAAAAGTTGCTTTCTTTTGTACTTCAGTGGATGAGCAGAGAGAACTTCTTGTGCTTGAGGTGGAAAAATCCAAAAAGATAAAGTAATGTGCAGCTATGCTGGAGAGTAGCACCAAAAAAAATCAAATAAAACCCAAAGCAAGTTCTATTCTGTTTAGTAATATATTTGAAACAGATTTGGAACAATAGTAAGGTAACATTAGAATTGTAATTGTATTGCAATGTGTGGATGAAAGAAGATCAATTGGCAGAAACACTGAGATGTTTAAAAAAATTTTCAGAAGTTTGGTGGACAGCTTTGTTTTGAGAGCAATGGGTTAAAAGCAGAAGACTATCAAGGAGGACTGTAAACGATTCAAGTGACCTTGCACCTGGGAATAATCTTTGATAACCCAGTGTGAAAACCAGCCAGTGATCCTCTGGCATGGGCTGAACATAACAGTGTTTTTTTGTGAGCCTCTGCCCAGAGCTTGCTTTGGGAATCCCTCAGCTAAGCGAGAAAAACAGAAATAAATTTACTCTTTGTGTTTTAGTCATGGGTTCGTGGTTGTCCTGACTGCCTGTGCCAGCTCACATACTGTGAATCAATAAGGTCTCATGAAAATGATGGAAGAACAAACTCAGATGTTATGACAGCAGTATCAAAAGACATGCTATAGAAGCAAAGATGCAATTCCTTGCAGCTGTAATAACAAAGAAAGCCCCTATGGGAGAGGGGGGGAAGGGGAATAACTTCAGGGGCAATTGGTTTCTCTGATTTTCCTAAAAGCAGATACTATAAGTTAATTTATACTTTTTCAGGATGGCCAGATGAATTCCCTTTCAACACCAGACAAGCCAGGGAGGTTGTTGAAATTTTACTGTGAGAAATAATTCCTAGATTTGGAATTCCAGAAGGTTTCTCTTCTCTTCTTCAAAAGGCCTTATTTCACCACAGAGGTACAGGGACTGTGTAAACTCTTTCAGTTTAAGTGATATTTGCACACCCCTTGGAGACCACAGTCTAGTGGAAAGGAAAAATGTATGAATCATACTATCAGGAGAAATTGCAAAACTGCATCAAGAAACCCACATGAAGGAGGAAGAAGTATTTCCTGTTGCTTTAATATGAATTTGAATCATCCCATGTCCTTGGCAAGGATGAGACCAATTGAAATTCTGAATGACAGATGTGTCCAGTCAACACTGTGGCAATGAAAGGTGATCAAATGCATGTGAAAGGTGATGATATGTTGAGAAATTATTTGTTGTCTCTCTTGTGGGTTTTGTTCTCTCTGTATAGGTATCTTAACCAGCAGCCATCTGCAGCTTTCAACCAGGAGGTTGAAGGGCACAAGTTTGAAAGATGGAACCTTATAAGTGAGAAGCTCCTTATGTATTCTTATTGAATACATATACAGCTGCAAAAGTAGAAGGAGCTAATCCCTGAATTCATTACACTCAGGTAAAAAAGGACCCCAATATCTGAACAAGATAAGTGGATTTCACAATAACATTAACTACAAGATCTAAAACTACAACTGACTGAAAATCTTAAATGAATTGTACTTGGGCTGAAGGAAGTGTTGGGAGCATTTAGATTGTCCACTGAGACTTATATTACTATGAATAGGCATTTATCAGTGCGGAATTTTTGTCGTGCTGAATAGATCTGGAAATTCTAGAATTTAATTTCTCTATGTTATCTGGAGATAACATTTCTCTATGTTATCTGGAGGCAACAACATTGTTGTTGCCTCCAGATAACATAGAGAAATCTGCTCCTACAACTTATCCAGTCATTTGAGACAATGCACAGCTCTAGCAGTGTTAAACACTCAGTTACAGGCAACTCTGAAAATGGCCCTCTGAAATGGTGACACTTGTTATGATTTTACTGAAATTTGGAACTGGTTGATATCCCGGTTCCTGATCTGAATTTACAGGTCATGAAATTTTTTCTTTGTTACTTAAAGTATTGGTGGTTTTTGCTTGCATCTATGCAGTTACCCAGTGTATGTATTTATATTACTTGGAGATATTGGAATCAGAAGGGTGAGGCTAATCTAAGAAATTGATTAGATGAATCTCAAAGAGAAATCATTGGAAAATGTGGAATATGTAAAAATTTTCTTAAGAAAGGATATTCTTCATGTTTGATCTCAATGTACTTTCAAGTCTAATCAGTAAGAAAAGATATTTACTCTGTGGAACAGAAATCAGCCAACAAAGCTCTAAGTGATGGCCAGGTGCTGGAAAGTCAGGTTACTTGTTGGCAGAATTGCCTCATTAAGGTCTTGACAGCCTTCAGTGACCTGAGACACAGGGGAGGTTAGCAAAGCTTGGGAAGAAGGATGTACCACTGATAGTGGACATAAATAATTGAGAATTTTTGGGCACAAGGACCTTTGGCAGAATCCCCAAGACAAGAAACAAACTGATAAATCCAACACAGCAACTGTGGTGAATCAACTCTGGTGAGGTAAAAGGCCATTCCAGCATGGGCAGACCATGGCCACCCACTCAGGAAACCGTTGACTGAAAAGATTGAGCATGCAGATTAATTAGCATGAGAAGTGAGAGGATCATTAACCAACTGCAGACAGAATACTAATTATGAAGAGAACTTGGCAACTTGTAGTGAATGAACACTAATTCCTATGTTTACTAAAATACATAAATACATTAAAAAGTTGAAATTAAAAGTTCTGGTACTTATCATGCTGGCTTTGTGAATATTCCACTGAGACCCCCCTTTCTGCACAGAACTTTAAATAAGTGCATGGATCGCCCTCTTGAACACTGGGTACAAGAACCTATTATGAAACAGCAAAAGGATGACAATCATGTGTGGAAGTACAAGATTGTCAGTGCTTGCAAATGTGGCTGTCTAGAGATGCAGTGGAGAAGCTTTCATGATGCAATAAAAATTCTCTCTTTGGACTATCCTTCACATCCACTTCCTTACCATCTTTGTTTTTTTCTCTCTTATGAAGTTGTGAGTGCCACCTAAGGCCACCCCTCACCACTCAAACCCATTTCTAAAAACAATATGGCCAACATGGCTAGCATGGCTCTCACCCCACATTCTTATTTCCACTGAATTCTAAGCAGTCCAGCCTGCCCCTTCACGAGTTTCTTCATAGGAAGGCAACATTCACTGTGTGGGTGGTGAGGTCCTGGCACAGGTTGCCCAGAGAGTCAGTGGGACACAACATCCCTGGAAACAATCATGATCAAGCTGGATGGGGCTTTGAGCAACACGATCTGGTTGGAGATGTCCCTGGTCTTTGTAGGGGTTTTGGACTAGATGACTTTTAATTGTGGCTTCCAACCCAAACTGGTCTATAGAAAGCAGATGTGGCAAATCCCCCTCCCCATACACTCAGGGTTTACTCCTAACTGCCAAAGTGATTGCATGAAGAGCTCTGCATCCCTTAATGGAAGAACAGCTAAAAGGGTGCCTGAGAATGCTTTTAGTGGCCACCCATAAATCCTCACCAGCAAACCTAAAATTCTGCTGATGGAATGAATCTGTACACTCTGCTTCCAAGCAATACTCAGAATAAAAGTAAATGACAAAAGAGTACCCCGCGGGAACACTTCATGTTAGTGCTGTGCTTTATCTCAATTGTTTGTTTCTATTTTCATTTTTCTCATCTAGCTGCAGGGAAAACTCTAGTAGCATAGGATCATCTTTTCTGTCCACACAGAAAGCAAACTTTCAAAACAAGCATGTCTGGTTAATTGAAATAATTATTAAGTTTGACTCCAAAATTTAAAAATTATTGTATTTATTAATAAAAATACTCCATCACATCAAGGCATACTAGTACACGACAACAAAAATATTGTATTCCTGCAGAAATACTCAGTTTGAAATAGAAGAGGAAAGCCTTTTTCCCAGAAAATGTCAAAATTTTTAGAAGTTTTAGATCTCATTTTCAACTTCTTGAAGCATTTCAGGATTTCATTTTATTAACTCCAGACATTTCAAAATAATTTGAGTTACTACTGTCTCTGCAGCCCCAGTCTTCCTCAGCTAGGGATTCTGAGGAAATTAAGAAAATTTCACCTTGAATTGACAGCCTTCTCCCTCTTTTTCTTATACTTTTTACCCTTTCGTTCCTGGATTTTCTCTTTGCCATGGTCTGAGAAATACTGCACAGTAAATATTCTTCTGCCCAATTCTTCCACTGAAGATGGTAGTGCCTGAATCCCTGGAGACTTTTTCTGAAGCTTTCCATTGCTGTTTCTCCAGGACCAGTAAACTCTTGGTGGCATAAATCATCTGCATTTTGCAGATTTCCAGACATCAGGGATGCAATTTCCGGGAGAAAGGAGATGGGGGGGAAGTCTTACTTCATTTTTCAAAACCTTGCAGTAAAATAGAGTTATTAATGGGTTTCCATTCCCTTTCATATTGGAAGAAGCATTTAAGGGAGCATGATTTGCATTCAGATTAGCACAAGATCTGTCATTAACTGATATAGGAAGAGACTGCTTTTTCAATACATCTGCTGTGGCTATTATTTTTAATTACACTCTTGCTGATGTAAATTGGTAGTGATTTGTAACCACAATATTTAAAACAGAAGGTGAAACATGGGATATAGAGAGGTGTTAGAAAACACTAAGACATTGGTACCAACAGGAAATAAAATGTTCACCTTAAACAACAGATTTGGTATTATAAAGGTAAAACAAACAGCATGTGAAAACATCACCAAATGCAGACTAAATTAGAAATTAAATAATGTATGATGTGTGAGCAGTACCTACTGTATTTCATTTCCATGAGAATCTAGACTTAGTGCCTGGTGACTGGAAATGGCGCTAAAATACCATTTATAACACCATCCATTCCCTTTTATTTCTACCTAATTTGGAAGAAATCTGAAATTGAATCAGTTCAATATCTTTACCACTGGACACATCTGGGAAATACTTCAATAAAAAGCACATAGTATGATTTCAGGGATGCACTTTCTGGATGTTCTTTCTAGATTTTATGGGATACAAGTTACTGGTTAATCTAAGAGAGGATTCAGGAGCACAAAACAACATCAGAATTTCCAGTCTTTTCAGGGAATGATTTTAAACCTCTATCTTCAGCCACACCTGCCAGAAATGACTTCTGATATACCATACCTGCATACAGTCTTATGTTCAGAATCACTGTGTTCAACTGGGAAAGGTCCAGCAATACAGGACTTTGTTTTTCTTAGTTAAATTTCACATTATTCTTTTTTCTAGGGAAAAAAAAAAAAACAAAAAAAAACAAAAAAAAACAAAAAAAAACAAAAAAAAACAAAAAAAAACAAAAAAAAACAAAAAAAAAAAAAAAAAAACTTTTCTTCATGGCCAGACCTAAAAGGATTTTTATTTTTTTTTTGACAAAAAGAGATTCTGACAGCAGACCACACAGCCATTTTGCATGGAAACCTCCCTGCCAAACTTCTGATGCTTCATCCCTCTTAATGAAGAATTGACCAGATGGTCTTCTTATGTCCAGACTGGGTGAAATGAAGCACAGATCTGAATTTTGCAACACACTTCTTTAGCTCTAACTTAGAGAAGCTTGGCCCTTTTTTGTTTCTTTGTTTCACCTTTTTTGTTTCTTTATCATTTGTTCTTCAAGTAGTTTAATAGATACATTTTTAAAAAGCCTTCAAGGCAAAGTACAAATTTGTATGCTGATTTACGTGATTCAGATGGGTATTGTGTTCTTAAATCAACTGTATGCTCATCAGGAATGCATCACACTTCTCTTGACCATGCTGTGCAAGGTCTAATGGTGATAAAGATCTATTTAGTTTTTCTTTTTCTTTTTTTTGCTTCAGTCAATGGTTATTGAATCTGGTCACTGGCTGCCAGTACCACCAGACATTTATTATAGTTTACTCTGTAAATACAGATGAGCAATGAACCACAACACTGGATTCAATCACACCATAACACAGGAAAAGTCCAAATTTGATTCAGGCTTTGCCACATGAGTCCACATGAGCAGCAATAAATATGTGATCTATTACATCTAGCAAGGGAATTAAACAATATTTCTACGCGCAAAGTTCTAAGTCTCTGAGCTGAGGCCTAAAGAGAGTTCACTGGAGTTTTTCTTTTCTTGTGGAAAAAGCCAAACCAACCCAAAACCAAATAAATGGAAAAAGCACCTTCCTTGTCACAGAAAATGGGTGTGTTTGGATAGGAATGCTGGAGGCCATGTATTCTTGCTCCAGCAGGGTCCCCTAGGGCATGTTCCTTGGGGTTGTGCTGAGATAGCACTTGCATCTCATTTGCATTCACAGAAGTGATGAGCACACACTGTAGAGGATGAGAGAGGTGTCAGAAGTTCATTACCCGGGTTACAAGGGACACAAAGTCCCATATCTCTTTCTCGGACATGTACAATCACAAAATTATAGCAATGTGGAATGGTTTGGGTCAAAAGGGACCTTTAAAACCACCTAATTGCCAGCCCCCTGCCATGGGACACCTTCCACTAGAGAAGGCTGCTCAAAGCCTCATCCAGCCTGACACTGAATGGTGTTTGAGAGCAGACATGTCAGAGTTTTAATGAGTTTTGTCTGTCTTGCCAGCCTGTCCTGTCTGTCAGTGTCCTCAGAGGCTGTGGCTGCCCTGCGTGTGGCACTGATGGTGTCAGGGGTGACACCACCTGGATAAATGTTTCAGACACTTCCTGGCCCAGGTTCCTCCTGCTCCACAGAGCTTCCCTGTGGAAATGCTGCCAACCCAGGCCATGGGTGGTCCATGCAGCTGGAGGATTGGCAATGAGGAGGGACTTCTGGCCATGAGGCTGTGACTGCCAGCAGCAGCCTCCAGAGCCAGCTGCTTTCCATCTGCCAGGGGCAGCCTGGACAGTAGGAACTGCAACAGCAATCCCTTGGGAAGAAACCAAGGGTCCCTGATGAAACAAATGGAAAATGCATTAAAACAAGGAATGGAGGGAGTTAAGCTGGGGCTGTACAGAGCACTGAGTGGGATGGGATGTCCCCCACCCATTTGTCCTCTGCCACATCTATGCTGCCTCTCTGGTCCAGCCCTGCACGTTTGAGTTTACCTCACTCTGTAGAGCACCTGCCTGTTTTCATGGGGCAGTTTAATTTGCTGTTAATACAATTCTTCTGCCTGTATATATATACATATATATATATATTCCTATATGAAGGTAAGGGCTGCAGCATTCAGCAGTCAGAACTCTGGCAGACTTAAGACAGATTTTGTTTTTTTCTGGTAGCTGAGGAGAAGGGAAGCGGGGGGCAGAGCTGCAGCTGTAGAAAAGGGGATCACATAGGATCTTCCACTGACTCCCAGGCACTGAGATTACCAATTTTCAGTACCAGTTGCTGAAAGCCTGTAGTACACCTTCAATGAATATAGCTACAAAGAGGGTAAAAATAAGAAGGGGATTTCTATTGAAATGATTTTCTATCCCTTTCAGAATTTAAAGAATCAGATACTCATGAGCTCAATGGTACAAGAAAAGTCTTTGGGAAAGAATAGTGCTACATGCAGGTTTCTCAATTAGAACTAGACTATATATGCATTCCTCTTTAGGACACACTCTCAAGATTTATCAGTGGTGCTCCAGAGCTACATTAAAGAGATAAAAGGAAAAAAACCCAAACCAACACCAAAACTGCCACAGTCCTTTCCTCTAAAAGCAACCAGAAAAGACACCTTTTTTTTTTTTTTTTTTTAAATCTGAAGAAGTGATAAAACCAATTTAAACTGTGGTTCAATGGTTTATCTGTTTAGCATAGTCATGAAAACAGAGGACAGGATAACTTTTGCACAAAAGCATGTTTTTTAATTTAGTTCTCAAGTAGCATGTTGCAGTCCAGCAGACATTCTAAAATAGAAGGAAAGGAAAAGGAAAGGGAAAAGGAAAAGGGAAAGGAAAAGGAAAAGGAAGGGAAAGGGAAAGGGAAAGGGAAAGGGAAAGGGAAAGGGAAAGGGAAAGGGAAAGGAAAGGAAAGGAAAGGAAAGGAAAGGAAAGGAAAGGAAAGGAAACCTTTCCAGGCTACTTTGGATTCTTCAAAAAACAAATAATAATTTGTCTTTCAGTGAAACTGCAGTTGAACACTGAGAGCTTATCAAGTTAAAGATCAAATGGCAGAAACTAATTTAGAATATAATAGTTTCTTAGAAACCTTATGGATTCCTGTGAAACTCTTATTTTCTACATATATTTAACTTGACTGATATTGTTTGTTAAAATGAAACTACAGAATTTAGTATTTCAAAATGTTGTGTTTCTCTTTTTAACACAGCTCTTCTTAAAAGATTCTTTTTACAGGGAAGTGCATGGGGAAGTGTTCTCACTACTTCCAGTTGCTGAATGACATACACCATAGTAAGTTATTCAGAGATTCTTGAGTTACAACATTTAAAAATTGATTTTACATCTGTGGACAGTGTGTTACATATGCATCCCTATTTTGGAGGGTATTTTACAGCATATTGCTGTGAATAAGCAGTGCCAGGGGAAAGTCAGAGACTGAGAGTCTAAACTTCTGGATTTGGGCTTAATCACTCAAACCAGGGCCAGCGGGGCTGCACTCCTGCCAGGGCCTTCCATGATGCCTCTCTGTGCTCATTTGACATGGAAAATGAGGTCACTCTAGGAGCAGAGCCAGCAGACAAAGGGTTCAAAGGCTGATGCTAACACCCAGCACCCACAGGTTCTTCTGTCCAGAGTAGGTTGGGCTGCACAGAGGGAATTCCAGCAGTGAGCTCCTTGATAAAGACAGCTACACAACCCATGCCAGCCAGGTCCACCATGAACATCACGAGACCCTTGCTGGAGCACTGTATCCTGCTCTGGAGCTATCAGAATTAAAAGCACATGGACCTGTTGGAGTGGGTCCAGAGGTCATGGAGATGATCACAGGTTGGAGCATCTCTGCTGTGGAGACAGGCTGAGAGAACTGGGGTTGTTCAGCCTGGAGAAGTGAAGACTCCAGGGAGAGCTCACTGCCCTTTCCAGCACCCAAAGGTGTTCCAAGTGAGCTGGAGAGGGACTTTTGAAAAGGGAATTTAGGGACAGAACAAGGAGCAACGGCTTGAAAGTGAGACTAGCTTTAAAGTAAATTTAAGGAAGAAATTCTTCCCTTTGAAGGTGATGAGGCACTGCCCAGAGAAGCTGTGGATCCCCCATCCATTGGAGTGTTCAAGGCCAGGTTGAGTGGTACTCCGAGCATCCTGGACTAGTAGAAGATGTACCTGCCTATGGCAGGTGTTTTGGGATGTGATGGCTTTTTTAAAGGTCCCATCTAACACAAAGCATCCTGTGATGCTGTGTTTCTGTGATTTGTCCCAGCGATAAATAATACAGAGAGCACAAGGCATCTAAATATAACGACACCACAGCTACTAAATTGCAGTGTTCAGAGAGGAGCAGCTGAGACTCTGTGAGCAAGGCCGGGCCCCAGAGACGCTCATGGCAATGGAAACAGTTGCCATGGAGACAAAAAAGGAAGGCTGACCAAAGGAATTACCAGCAAGCGTCACTCCAAGGGTGCCTGATGTTGAATAATGCAGGGTGCTGCCGCAGCCCCGTGCTTTTTGGGAGCCCAGGGAGAGCTGAGCATGAACCTCCTGGCTTGCTCTGCTGCAGATGGTGCCCATTGTTTTTTTATAGGCACTTGCAATTAGCAGCACCAGCCAACCAACCAACCAAACAAACAAAAAAAAAAAAAAAAAAAAAAAAAAAATCAAAACAAAAATTTAAAAGGGAACAGCAGCAATAAATGTAGTTAACACCCTAAAATTGAATGGTTCCCCTTGCCTGTACTGGCAGAAGGATTTCTGCTGATGCTGTTTCTTAGCATTTAGCTCACATAAAACTCTCTTAGCATGAGGAAAGGAGAGAAGAAAAATCAATAATGCTTGATCACTGGAAAGCTAAAACCATTAGGAGCACATGGAAGATTGGAGTTCTCATTAAGGCAGGTACTGCTCCTCCCTGCACATCTGCTTCTCTGTTTTTCAGTTTCAAGGTCACATGCAGTGAAAGGCAGCACAGCACTGTTGAGCCAGTCCTGAGTTTTTACTTGGGTGGGCCAAAATCAGTCATTAACGTAAAACACAAAAATAAAATCCATATGACAAAATAAAAAGAAAAAATGTATCACAGAAATCTCCTGTGTGCAGCAAGGAGAATAAGAAGATCACATTAATTCCACAGTAGATTGTTGCCATCCTTCCTAAAAAACAAACAAAAAATATGTTTAAATTTTACACAATAACTCCTCATCTCAGCATTATGACTAGTTTAGGATGCCTGGAAGAAAGTCATATCCCCGTTTTTAGGATGTTGTCATAGATGGCAGGACTTGGAGGATGTCTTTTGGCTTTACTTGGAGTAAAGACAGTAAAAAAAGAGAAGCTGCTGCTTTCACAGAGAAAATGGAAATATGGAGATTTTTCTGCTGAACAGCAAATATTAATTCTACTTAATTTGTTTTGTATTATCCATAGCACAGCTTTAAAATAGGTGTCCACACAGCTTTTCACAGGAAAGTACAAGTGCCTACAAGGCTATGAAATACCCTGTCAACTAAATGCATGATACAAAATGTGTTTATTATTGAAAAAATCCACATACACAAAAGTAATTTATGCATATCTTAAGCCAGAAAATTAAAACAACAAGATATCAGTGCTTGACTTCCCTGTATTCCTTTGAGAATAGTCAATAACTCCACAGCAATTATTTTTGGGGTATGTACTACTGTAGCAAAAGCACTAAAGTAGCAAAAAATCTTTGAAGAAGGAACTTTCAGGCTGTCCTTTTTGGTATTGAGTCACTTGTTGATTGCAAAGATACCAAAATAAGGCTTTGGTTGGGCTTACATGGCTATAACCTCTAGCTTGGAAAATGGATGCCGAGCAATTAAAATTGCTTCACAGCCCTTTGCTTTGCTGACATCAACCCCTTCCCTTGGGAGATACAGAAAATTAAATTAATACTTTTGAAGAGTTGTGGAACTCCTGTGAAGATAAGCTATAATACTGTAAGAATGCAATATAATTAATATAAACACAATAGGATTTTTATTCACCTAAAGGCTAAAATTATACAGTAGTAATGAAAGAAATATATTGTTCAGAGAATATAAGTTGATAGTCATTCATAATTCATACACTCCCTAAATTGTCCCTTAATAGGATTTAGGTGGTTCTAGAAAATACCCAGCAAGATTTTTTTGATGGGCTTTTTTTTTTTTTTTCTGGAATTCAAGTTTTAATTATCCTCTTGTGGCTTTCAAGTTTAGGGGGGAACAAAAAACCTCAAACTAGGTCACTCATCTAGATGCTCTGTGGTAGACCCAGGCCAGCAGGTAAGCACCCACAGGGCCATTTCCTCATGGAGGGTGCAAACCCATGGACCAAGGTAAAGACCATTTAATAAGAATGAAGTTTGGGTGAAACAAAAACTATCATTCACTGCCTGTCCTGTCTTTAGCAGATAAATGCCTGAGCAACCTCTGAGTAATGGCAGCTGTGGCAAGAGCAGCCCTCTAGTCTTACCCCTGACCCTGGTGTTATATGATATGGAATATCCCTTGGCAAGAAGCTTAAGCTTGTTAGCTTAAATTTTTTTGTTTTCCAACCACCAATTTAAATAATAATTGTGCCTACAAATGTGTCTTCCTCCTATTCTGAAGACTGTTAATACCATGTCTGGAAATCAAAATGCGTCTGTAGAGAACCAAAATACTGATGGTTAGAAATACCTCTTGTTTAGTGTTTAATTCCCACTGCTAAAATCTGAATTCTCACTATTGAAATCTGAATTTTGAATGGAAAAAAGTGTAGTGAAGGTTGAAATGACAATTTGATACACAGCTACTGAAGGCAGCATATGCCTAAAATTATCCTGAAAACTGGCATCAAAGAAAAGCATGCACATGAGGGGGATGATGGTGTTGCCCAGCATCAGAAAGCTGCTTAAACAGCTACTTCTAATGGCATTAATCAATCTCAGTGCAGATGAATCGAGTCAGAATTTTCAGATATTGTAATACAAGATATTTAAGCTTTTCAGGGTTTGCAGGAAGATGTCTTGTAAATTAATTTTCAGGCTTTTCCTGAAATTTTCTAGTTCTCAGCAGGAAACAAATGTGTACTACAATTTCCAGGGTGTTGCCACTTTCAAAGCTGCCTGCTTCATTTTGCAGTCTTGTGATAATCACCTGGCTTCACTCAATTCACCAGAAAGTTTTCAGTCAGATTCAGGCATCTTCCTGAACTTCAGTCACTGAATACAGATGGAGTTTTATCTTTTGTGCTCATCTCAAAACTTTATTTACAAGTCATCTGTATTTTGCTTTTATAATATTCAGCAATCTGGTTTTAATGTCAGTAAATACCTTCAAGTGTAACACAGAAACACTTCAACATTCCTTACTAAAATGTTGAGGAGAGGATAGTTTATTTGTATATGAAATTCTTAAAAACAAGTGCCTTAGTAGGTTGGAAAGACATTTTGAAAAAAACTCAAGTCTTTCTAAAAAATTGAATGTACTATTTCAAATACTGAAAATTTTAGTTGTGATTTATTTATTGAAGCCATAATTAAAAAGTACTTGCAAAACAAGGCAAATATTTTACTATCATGCTTAATTTAGATTGATGAATTTCCATTGAGAATAAATTTATTCTTAGCTAATGCTCCAACATCCATTCCACTTTCAGAACAACTTAACCCAATGTGTAAAAAAACCACAGTTCCCATTCTTGTTATGTTAGTCTTTGCTGTGGCTCCATATGATGTCTCTGTGGATAAACTGTTGAAACAGGTTTTTCACCCAAATCCAAATAAACCATCAGTTTCCTAATACTGTTCTCATTTATTTCCCAAGGAAACATTATATTCTCACAGAGAAAAAGCTTGAGAGAAATGGCTCATGCTCTTCCAACAAGCACACAGAATGATCACAGGGCATAAATAAAAACAAATTTAAAAAATAATATTTTTATCTTCTTTTGAGTATGAATATCAGGCATCCAATACACTTTTCACCTCACTATTAAAATACCTCCAAAACACAAAGAAATTCAAGGAAAAAATAAATGATTACAGAGAAATTCAGTGCAGTTGTGATTGAATTGTCAATTTGAGTCCAATGAATCATTTAGCTATAGGGACATATTTGGGCTATATTTTCTTATGGTGAAGATATGCCATGCAAAGAAATGTCAGCCAGTGGTATCAATCCACTCTCCACAGTGGAAAATTAGAGCAAGTTCACAAATACCAGCTGTTATTATTTCTGTGACTGATATTGAAATGCTGTGAAGATCTATGTAGCCTTTAAAATTTAACTGAGGGAGATTTGAACACCTATCTGGAGGAGTCAGGTCACCTCATTCATGCTCTGCTGGCATGCAGGAAAGTGTCAAGGATCACCTTGGCTCCAACCCAGCAAAAATCTGTGAGACTGACACTGCTATTTGTCTTATGGAAGGGAATATACAGCATTCACTTCCAAGGTTAGCAAACCTGAGATGGAACAGTAGTTACACTTATTATTTAAAAGGAAAGAATGAAATGTCACTATTCTGAAAAAAAAAATTTAAAAAGTATAAATCTTCAGTTAGATCTGCTTGTGACAGTTCTGCCCACAAAGTGTGGGAGTATCTGACAGAAAATCAGCTTCCAAGGTTCAAGTGATACATCCTCATCAACAGCTTTGCCAAGAAAGCGGTAACCCTTTATGTTTGTTTTTCCACTGTACCCATTAGTCTTTGTAGCTTTTGGCAGTATTGTCAGCTGGCAAAGTTTAAGAGGCAACCCAATTAATTCATTTGGCAACAGATCTTGTACTTACACTGGGCATCTGCAAGTGTTCAGACTGCCTGAAGCAATGTGAAAGAACGGGATAAAAAAAGTCTGCTGATAGAAACACTGGCAAAGGCAGCACACAACTTTACTAGTTCAGCCTTAAAATAGAGCTTCAGAGCAGAAAGCAATTATCAACAGGAGTTGACAAACTTTGGAAGTAAAACTCTGCAAGAAAAATTAAGTGCAGTTATAATTCATGACATTTATCCGTCAGTCAAAAATCTGTCCCAAACATTCTTTATGACAGGGTACTTATTTTAAGATCTCTTCTTTGGGGATACCATATGCTAGACTAGCATAGACTCCGTGTATGCTCATAGCAAGACAACTTCAGGCTTCTAGGAGCTATTTTATTCTTGAAGCTGTTAAGGTTCTTCCTCAAATTTAGGTAGAAGAGTTTGAGTAAGAATGGGAAAACCACATTTGAACAGAGTGGCAAACAAAATAGATCTGTGGAGATACTTCAGGTTCGTGTATATAGGAATGGTCCCATGGTCCAGGAGTAGAAGTGCTGCCTTTCAGCAGCAACAGGAAAAAAAGCAAAAAAAGTTTCTTTTGGATTTTTTTTCAAATTCCACCTACTATGTTTGCTTAAGTTGCAAGGGTAAGGACTTTGGCATTTTGTTTTTATTTCAAATGTTTGAGGAGTGGTTTTAGAAGGGTTCTTTATTTCTTTCTTTTCATTTTTTTTCCACCCAAACACTCCCCATGGCAGGATGTTGTCTCGTGCCATGAAATTCAGCTCATTACACTGATTGCCATGTATGTTAAGAAGCTTTTTGTTTTTTTATTGAGTCATCCTCACAAATTAGTTGCATGGCATAGCACATTCACCTGAGACCTCTTGTTCCCACAATGAACAAGGTCTGTATTTACAGTCAAGAGACAAATGGGTTTTTTCAGTAAATTTATTTTGAAATAACCAGTTATGAGCTCAAATGAGTTTTTCTTCCAGCTAAATCTACTAATATAACTGTTGTCAGTTTACAACATTTAATCTGAAAGACAAATCAGACCACAAGCAGGTTTTCAAAATAACCACCAGGATTATGTACTTAAACTAGTCCTGTCTTGACATTTTATTTCAAAAAAAAAAAAAAAAAAAAAAAAAAAAAAAAGGTAAATTAAAAAAAATAGTAGTGATTACTCATTTAGAGGAAATAATAAAATATTTTAATGCCAGGGCAGCAAGGAGATTCCTTGGATTAAGTGGGTGAATTAACAAATAGATGGAAAAACTTAGAGGCCAAAAAGGTAGCATGGTTTTTCTTCTGGAAGGGGAAAGTAGGAAAGTTTATTCATTGGGAGGAGAAACAGTAAATGATCAGTATTCTTAAAGTGAGAGACCCCTGGTGTTCTCTGGAACTGAAGTCTGCAGTACACTTGGAGATAGAAGCTCACGCCAAGCCACTGCATCCTTACACTTTATGATGGAAATTGTCACCCAGGTATTTAGCCAAAAAAACCAAACCAAAACAAAACAAAAAGTTTGTCTTCTTCACCAAAGTGTCTCCTGCAGGACAGAGACTTCTCCTCTGATGCAGAATGAAGGTCACCAGGTGTGTATGAACTCTGGTGTGGGTTTTGTGAGCTCTGGGTACGCCCTCCAGCAAAAACAGACGAAGCGTTGGACAGTCCCAACACAGCCACCTTACACTGAATCACAGAATAAGCTGTGATTCAGTGTAAGGTGAATCACAGCTTATTCTGTGTGTCCTGATAAGGGACACACAAGGATCATCAAGTCCAGCTCCTGGTCCTGCACAGGACCATCCCCAAGAGCCACACCCTGTGTCCCAGAGTATGGTCCAAATACCTCCACTGAGAAAAATCAGGCAGTCAAACAGTTTCCTTCAATATCTCTTGAGACAGCTGTAGACATACTTCATGCCTGGGTTACACGACAGAGATGGATCTATTGCAGCAGGACCTGTCATGAGAAGACCAAAGGAAATAGTTTTAAAATGGAGGAGGGTCAATATAGATTAGGTATAAAGAAGTTGGTTTTTTTTACAATGAGGGCTGTAAAACACTGGCACAGGTTGCCCAGAGAGCTGGTGGATGCCCCATCCGTGGACACAAACAAGGCTGGGTTGGATGGGGCTCTGAGCAACCTGATCTCATTGAGAGTGTCTCTGCTCACAGGGGAGGAGAGGACTAGATGACCATTAAAAGTCCCTTCCAACCACAGCTATTTCTATGATAATATGAATCCTCACACCCATATATCTATGTGGAGTCCAAGCTAGAGAAGCTCTTTGCAGGTCAGAATTCACGTACAAAACCAAAGTGTCTCATGAGGAAGAGATTAATGATTTGCCCTTTGATATAAGAATCTCTGAAGTGCAATTGAGTCGTCCTCACAAGCTGTAACATTTTGCTCCAGTAACCTTGAAGGGGGAGCATCAGTGATACACCAGTTTCCCTGTATTAGCACAGATACCCATCTCCATCTGGCAGACACAACATTCACAAGATCACTTTGCAGTCCTGCTTGAAGTGGATATTTTTAAGCCCTTGGCTGAGGTGCCTTGGTGGCACAGAATACAGAAATCAAGCTCCCAATACTGTCACTTTCCCCCTGCTGCTGAATGTTGAGCTTCCTTTCAAATCCCAGAGCTTCATGATTTTGAGCAAAATAACTTTGTTCTGCTGAGAGATAGACAAAAGCATGTCAGAGCTGCCTGCACTGGGGAAGAGATGAACATGTCACTGTACACTGGAAAGTCCTCAATCAGCCAAAATCTGGCAAAAGTGGGAATGACAGCTAAAGAGGGTAGGAATCTGGGGATGTAGTGATAGGTTTTGAGGCAGGATAGAGCATTCAGTTATGTACTTGTGAACTCACTGGCTTTGGTAAACAGGTTGGAGAGGCCGTGATGGAAATCCAGAGTTTTACTGAGGGCTAGACTACGGCTGCATGAAGAAAAAGATCTGTGGTGGCACTACCACATCATCGGGGAAGTAAAAATTCAGGAGAGAACAGGCAACTAGTAGCTTTGGAGTCAGTTAATCGCCTGATAACTTAGATGGTCTATGTCTCTGGGCAGATTTGTTATGTGCTTTCATGCAGAGACACACTGACACATCTGAGACATGGAAATATTTTATGCATCTGGAAATGTCATATCACGTCAAGCTGTGCCTGGCAGAGCAGTTCATCTAGCAGAAGCACAGAAAATGTGTCCTTGTCCTAATGCACATAAAAGAAATGGAATAGCATCCTAATTTGAAGAGCTGAACAATGAGGTAGTAGACTGCAATTGGGGGCTGGAAACTAAATGTTTGAGGAAAGAGATTCCCTTCCAGCTTGCATTGATATAATAGACCTAAGACAAAGACAAACACATTTTGGTTTGTCATTTTCATGCCTCCAGATTTTGCTCTTCACTCTATTTACAGAGCTTTATAAGTTAACTGGCCAATACTTATTCCAAATGAAGTGTCTCCTCTGGAAACTAGACCAAACTGGGAGAGGGGAGGGGCTGCTTTGTCTCAAATCTGTATAGGATTTCAGTCACACAGATCCTGAGCACAAAAGTTTTTTGCTGTTCCTAATGGAAATTAATAAAATACAAAGTCTTTCATATTTCAAAGCAGACGGAAGGAAGTTTTGGGGTTTGCTTCATAGGAAAGGATCAAGTAAATGAAGAGATGGGAAAGAATTTGTCTATATTCAATGATGGACATTTTCCCACTGTTACATTTCAGAAAAAAAATTTTGGAGTTTCCCCCTGTCTTTTGGATGCTAGCAAAAATCTCAGTGACTTGACACTGTGAAGGGCTGCTTTTATGCAAAGGCTTCTACCCTGGAAAGATCAATTTTGTCACCACCAGCTGAGAAGGAAACTATTATGACATCAGGAGAGAATCTGAGTTTTGATTAAACAATTCCAAAGTTAAATCCTCCCCAGAGAAATGGCACACAGAAAAATCAAGAAGAAGCTGAGAACAATTTAAAAACAGTTTAGCAGGACGGATGTCAGAATGATGACAGAATTATTACGGAGCAGCCAAGTGCAAGAAATAACAGAGAAAAGCTGAAGTTTGCATTTATTGCAAGAATTTTCCACTTCTCTCTCTTCCACTTTACCCCATACCACCATATGTGGAATGAAAAGACATTTTCAATCACTTTTCAATCGTGCCTCAGCTGGTGCTTTTAGCTCAGTTTAGCTGTTACAGAATGTGGCCAGCCCCATAAATGTGCAAATGGACAATTAATGCTGCCACTTCTGCTAAGCAAACAGCTAAATTGTGCCTTATCACTTATTTCATACAACATCTCACAAAATGTGCATGTATGGGATGTTTTCTGACCTGACACAAAGTTATTAAGAATTTGGGAGCAGGAGAAAAACAGAAATTGGTGAGAATAATAATCTGGACACAAACCCAGCTATTTAATAAAGGTTGAAAGCGTTTAAAAATAAAGCTCTTCCAAGGCAAAAAAAAGCCATTTTTCAGGGCATAAAAAGTTAAAATGAATATCAGTAAGACAGTAAAGAAGCAAGAAAATGATAAACTCAGAATAAAAGTTATCAATTTGTATGTTGATAAATTTAGCAATGGTCGATAACATGGAAATTTAGCAATGAGTTCTCTTTGACTTTTTGAGGAGTTACAAAACACTGCAAATTTTGATTATGTGTCAAGGAGACTGATTTTTTTTCCCTCTGAATGATCAAAATGCTAGGCTAATCCTTTCAGACACAGAAAAAAATACTATCTGGTCAAAATATTGTTGTTCAGAGTAAATACAGTAGCTCTCACTGGAAGCAGAGTAATTCAGCAGAGATTGAACAGGTGCTTGGCATAATTTGGTGAACCATTGAACCAGGCTGTGGTGGTTGAGGTCAAAAGCATTTGCCTGCACAAAAGTTACAGTCAAACACCACCATCAGAGATGTTTCATAGCGCATGTGGGTTTAGATCTATTTCTGCAGTAAAAAGAAAGAAAACTGTGTATATTCTACCAAAGCAGTTGCTGGCTGAGGAAGGAGGCACAGGAGAGAGAGAGACACTTAAAAGAGATCAACGTCTCTTTTAAGTGTCTGCCCTCAAGTTCATTATGGTAATATCTAAAATCCCTGCCCAGTGAAGGCTGTGGGTAGAAAAAGGTCTGCACCTCAAGGAAATTCTCCTGTGTAGGCAAAGTGATAACTCTGGTCCCCAGCACATTCCTGAAAGGATGGAGAGGAGAATCCCAACTGAGCCCATGGGACAGTTTCAAATTCAGACTGAATATCTAAACACCTGATCATATGGCTCAATCCTAGAGATCTTTTCCAGCATAAATGATTTGATGATTTTGCAGCAAGTTAAGCAAATTGATGGTAAGTTTGTTATGGGAACCACACCCTCACCCAGGTGCTTCACAGAGTCAGCACATCCTGAGGTGGAAATCACCTCAAATGAGGTTGTGATTTGGGATGGACTGACTCCTACAGGAGCCAGAGCAGGTTATGAGCTTGGTTTTCATCAAATCATGGCATCCTTAAGGTGTGAAAAAGCCTCTAAGACAATCAAGACAATCCAACTACTAGCCCATTACTGTCAAGAACACCACCAAAGTGTGCCTCATAGTGACATGCCTACATGTCATTTATATACCTCCCGGGTTGGTGACTCCAGTACAGCCCTGGACATCTTGCTCCACTGCTTGACAATCTTTTAATAAAGAATTTTTTTCTTAATATCCAATCTAAACCTCCCCTGATGCAGCTTGGGGCAGTCTCCTCTTGTCCTATCACTTGTTGCCTGGGATAAGAGCCTGACCCCCACCTGGCTGCTGCCTCCTCTTAGGGATTTGTAGAAGAAAATAAGGTCTTCCCATGCCTCCTTTTCTCCAGGTTAAACATCCCCACCTCCCCCAGTCACTCCTCTTGTGCTCTGTGGTCCTTCTCTGGATGTGGGTTTGAAGCAAAACACCCTGATTTTCTGTGTGCAGAAGCTGCAGGGTCTCAGCTCTCCCATAGCTTGCTGAACACAGGGCTGGACACTGAGGACAACCTGACACCAAGGGAGACACTATCCTTAAAAAATGTTTTTATGTTTCAGTGCAGAAACTGACAGGAAACCTCATCAGAGGCACACCCAGAAGAAAAATGCCCTTGTCAGAAAAAAGGGAAATCAGTCCATGACTACCCAGCATTGGCCACTCTTCTTGGCCAGAGTGTTTCCACAGCAAGAGCATACTCAGGCACAAACAAGATACATTTTCAAATGGTTCTGCACTACATTTGAGAGTGCTTCAGTGAGGCTACAAATCAGAAACGTAATCTTAGCTGTAGGAAGGGGGCATTTGGGGTCACATTTTGTCTGTGCAAGGTTTGCCCCAGGGCTGATACATGGGACGGGAGATAGGTGAATCAGGACAGATGAAATATTGGGAAAGGAAGGAGGCACCCAGTGTGTTTGCTTTGTCCCTCAATACCTTTCTTTGGTTTTCTGTAAGGTACAGTCTGAGCTCTTTCCATTGTGACTGTGGCAGCCTTTGCCCTGTGTTTGGAGTTTTTTTCTTACTCAAAGAGCAGCAACTGAATCTTGTGAATCCTTTGATGTTTCCTCTGTACTTTAAATAGCTATCAGTTAATCTGTGATACACACACGGGATGCTTTGTTATGCATACTGAATTGTATACTCTGCTTCTCAGAGGAGACATGATTCTGAGGGTTGCCACTAAAAACCAACTTGAAAATGGTAAGATTTTTCTCTACAAAACACACTAGAGCAGGGTGTAGAAGGATTATAGCTTTTTCTCAGTCATCATTTTACTTTTCTAATTCCACAAAAATCTTGACTGAAGTAATTTAAAGTATAAATGCTAGAGAATATTTTTTTAGGATAAGAAAAAAAAATCAGGTAAGTTTGTTAGCTTAGTACACTACCTATTTTTATTTTCTATGGTATGCTAATGAACTTGTTCTCTGGCAAAAGTTCACAAGAAAACAGGATCTTCTATCTTTTCAAAAAATCATGAACTCAAATTCTGAACATACAAGGGCAGGAATATCTGCAGTCAAAAGACAGAAGCATACAGCAGGACACATAAACCATAGGCATTCAATGAAAATGATCTGGTCTCAGTATGAATATTAAAGACTGGAAATAAGCTGTCCATTAATCCTATCCAGAAATAATTCATTATGTAGTTTTGAATAATTAAATGTAGTATAACCAGGGCCTGTTGAGGCAATTTGTGAGTAACAGCACACGGATTTTTTTAAAGGTGTTGTTTTTAAAAAACAAGACTGTAAAGTAATTGAGCACAAATGCAAGAATTTCTAAAATATCTCAACCTTTTTTTTTCTTTCTTTCTTTGTGATAAAGACTAGATAGTAAGAATTTTTGATTTGGGAAAAATGTAACTCAAGATATTCCTATTTACCTAGATATTTGCTACTCTGAACTTGTGGCAGCCTGTAATCCTTTCCCAGGAACTTCCCCTTGTCCTCCAGCCAGCACCCTTGCCCTGAGGAGTCTGGTGCAGTCAGGCTGTTAGAGGAAGGCAAATGTTCTGCGTAAGGCCAACCAGCTTTTTCAGCCCTCTTGAGACTTGCAAGTCTCAATTGTCTGCAGCTGCACCACAAACCACAGAGCACCTGAAGACCCGGAATATTTTGTGCCATGGAGTCTTGAATGTCACCTCATTTGACTGTACAAAGAACAGCTTTAAAACTTGGTGGCTGCTGGTTGCACACAGCCTACAGATTATTTACAAGGCAGGGTTTTTATAATTTTTATTTTTTTAATGAGGGTGGTTAAAGAATGGCAGAGGTTGCTCAGAGAAGTGGTAGGTGCCCCATCCCTGGAAACATTTGAGGTCAGTCAGGACTCAGAGCAACCTGATTTACTTGAGGATGTCCCTGCCTATGGCAGCAGGGGTAAAACTGATTGACCTTTAAAGGCTCCTTGTAACCCAAAATATTCTATGATGATTCTACTGTTCCTATCTCAGAACAACCAACCAACCCCAGAAATGTTGTCATTATTTCTGTTTTCATCCCAGCATAGGTGACTGTTGATATGCTGTGTTGAAATGCTTGAACTGCTAGTCCCTGTCCACAGTATGATGAATGGCTCACTATTTTCACTTCAGAATTGCCAGGGTGACCAACTTTATGAAGATAACACATCGGACACAAAAAAAATACTCAGCAGACACCCACAGATTCTAGAATCATGGAGTGGTTATTGTTCAGCTTAGATACAGAGCATGACCTTTACACTTGCGGCAGATTCACACTCAGAACCTCAGTGGGTCTGTAAATATAATATTCTTTTATATCCACTAATATTACTGTATTCAAATGACAAAACCCATAGATCAGTATGAATTGCACAGGAAAAAGAGTATGTGCTCTTATTTCTGCATTTCTTTCGTGGTGTCTTGAAAATACTATGTACAATAGAAAATGCAACATAAGTGGAATAGATATGAATGCTGTAATGAAAGTAAATAAAAAATTTCCATAAGCAGGCAGTGTCCCACCCTACCATCCACAGGAATGCAAGAGCAGAAGCAGGTGGAAATCATTGTCAGGGTTCACTTTGACCTGTAACTAATGCTGATCAAAACATTACATCTGCTTTCCTACAAATACCCAGGTGAAATTAGATCACTGGCTGAAATATTCATGAACACACTGCTCATGCTCAATGGGAACAACATAGATTCCTCAGCATGCACTGCAGCATTTCTGAAAGTGCCATAGTGTGTCTGTTGTGCTAAAAACAAGCATGTATTACTAGGAGGAAATGAAAAGGAAAATGTCCTTCTACTGGTTTCCAAAGGATATTTCTTCTGTAGTGGGATATCAGCTTGGCATAATTAACAAAAGTGAAACTGTTTTGAGCAAGTGGAGACAATGATATGCTTCCCTAGGATAAATCAATTACCCATGGGATACCCTATGTAAACATTGTAGTTAAAAACTCCAGAGCTTTTTTGCCATGAAGAATACTTACTCACATAATTAATTTGCAGGAGTTACTTCTCATTTTAACTCGCAAAAGGACTTACCTGAAAAATATGCCCAAAGACATAGAGGACATCTGCAGCTGAATGATCATGTGCTTTTCATATGCCCATAAAGCACTTTAAACTTGAATTATCATTTATTTGATGAAAGTAGTGGTAAAACAACTCATATCCATCATATCTAGTAACTGAGAGCATTTAACTGCTTCCACACAAACTTTCAGAGGAATTGAGTAGACTTTGAAGTTTATTTGGGTAGAAAAAGTAGGATTTAGCTATATTTTACTGGAAAAAATTCTTTTGTTAGTCTTGCAATTTGGCAAAATATCCTTTAAATCTCTCTCTTTATAGGAGCTTTTAGCAGAGTAGGGGGCAATTTAATTTGAGGGGAATTTAACCGTTTTATAGGGTGAAATTCTCACTGTCAAGTACATGATGACTCAGTGTTTAAATTAATTTATTACAATAATATCCAAATGTGGCAACATATAATGACATTGGCACTTGGGCCAAGACATGGAATGAAATGAACATACCATAAAGCCAAATGAAGGATATCCATGTGCATCAAGTACTTCAAACATTTGCAAGCTGCTTTTTTGAAGCCACTAATGCACTTTTATGCTGTGCTGATTTAGCAGACATTCCCAGTGCCACTGCTCTCCACAGAACTCTGAGTCTCTTAGCTTAGCTTATAAATGGATATATTTTTGTTGAAGTGTAGGGATGAAATAAGGCTGTCCTGTTGTCCTTAAGGTTGTCCTTAATATGACCATGTCTCTCTATTCCACTGTGTCCTGAGCCTTTACATCTTCACATTCTTCACATATGTTAGTAATGGGCTTTCTTTCACCTGCAGTACAAATTTGAGAAATACATTTCAGAGGTGCTCATTTTCAAATGCACCTTACATCCTGCAGAAACTGAGAACTGCCTCCAAGTTGTTATTCCATCTTCAAAACGTTGTTTATAGCAATACTATTAGTTGGCTGCTTGTGCCCTGACTAGATGGATCATATGTAACTGACCTAGTTTAATATCTTTTACTCAAAAACATTATGATCTGCAACTTCAAGGGGTTTGGTGTATAAATATTACCACAACATGGTATCCATGTGCACCTTTCACATAAAATTAGGAGACTAGTATTGTAAATCAAGAGTAAATTAACACCAATTTCTGGTAACTGCTAGGATGAATTTAGCAGAGTGTTTGTCTGATGTCGAAGAGGGGGGAAAAAACCCTCTTGTATGCGTAGTTTGGAAATAAGAAAATCTCACAACCCTGTGTTTTGCTGTGTCAAATGCTATTGTGGCCAGAGACTCAGCTGTACCATCAAAAATGGATCTCCCTTTGTGCAATGAGAGCATTTAAGTGAGTAGCAGAAAACCTTCTTGTCCTCATTCCTGAGCTTGTTGTGTACCACCTTGTGCTTATCTCCAGGAACTCCAGCAATGGTGTTTGTCCCTTTGAAGAGCTGCTCTATCTTTGCTGGCTCCCCTTCTCCAGCCAAATCTTGTTCTTTCTCATGGCTGTGTTAATAACAACAGAACTAGGTTGTTACAAACAATCCTTGTCTCCAAAGGCCAACAGTCCTTGGCTGGCTCCATGGCCCTCCAGCTATCGCTGTTTGGGACACACACACACACACTACCCCCTTATCTTCTGGAATTCTGCAACATTCAGCTGCTCCAACTTACCTTGCTGTGAAAGAAATACTCATTTCCCACAGAGCAGAAGAAGGCGCTTATACTCCAGGTCCTGCTGGCAATGCTCTGTGCACCACAGGTATCCACTCCCAGCAGTTCTTTTTCCACCTTCACTAATATAACATTGCTGTCACTCCTTGAACTGTTTATCCTAGAGCGCTTTGAGCCTTCATACAACCAACTCCTACCTTTCATCCATCCAGCCTTCTGGGAAACAGTATTTTTAAGTCCTGTGCCTGATTCTTTGACTGAAACACTGCTAAAACCATAATCAGAGTAAGACTAATAAGAAATGGTATTTTTGCAAGTGTTTTCTTTCCAAGAGAGTTGATTTTCAAGAAAGATTTTTCAGAACTCATGGTTTGGGTCCTAGGAAGGGTGCATTTTTCAGGAGTTGTGCCAATCCAACACTTCCAAGAATCCTGAGCCTGCATGAGAGCTTCCATGTACTCTTCACTTTGTTTTTTTCATCCTCTAAATTTACCCAGAATGAAATGTATCTCAGTTGAACCCGCTGGTGAGGCATTATTTACTGATGTCTTTAGCACCAATATTAGAATAAGAAGTTCCTGCTTGCACCAACATCTATTCACTGGTAGGTGGTGTTCCGTGCCAGGCATTGCCCTGGTGTACCAGCAATTGTGTCAAAAGAACTGACTGCCAGGCCACAGCCTGATTTGGCATGAAAAAGGAGCAATTCAAGAGTTTTCAGAGAATAGCAGTTGGTTGTGGCTGGAAGAGACCTCTACAGTTCATCTGGCCGAACCCCCTTGTTCAAGCAGGGACACCTTGAGTCTGCTGTCCAGGACTATTCTTAGATGGCTTTTTAGTATTCTCCAAGGATGCAGAATCTACAACCACTCTGTAGAACTTATTCCAGCACTAACTTTTAAAACAGGCAGTAGCCACTCTGATAGCATTAGAATTCTGACAATTTCTACTTCTTTGGAGATAGAAAATGGAAGTACAGAGGCAAAATGTGTAGGTAACTGCAAGCACTTAAGGCTGTCTTTGACACCAAGCTTTCTCATGGTGTGGGATATGAAGTTTAATTTGCACTCTATCTTTCACTAGTTCTACTGTGCAGTTGGAAAAGGAATCAAAACAGATAGCAAGCAACATACACTTAAATAGAACATCTGAACAGCTGCATTTCATGCCCCTTCAAAGTAATTTGCTTATCTACCTTACTTCAGATAGATTCTGTGAGGAATTAATCACAAACATTTCATATTTTCAGTAGATATGCTTTACCAATTTATTTCAAAAGAGAGATAATTCACAGTCTGATTTCCTACTGTTTATGATTTAGTTGTCTTTGCACTGAGGGCAAAAAAAGGAAGACAATGCTATTACCTATTCAATCATACAGAAAATAATTTCAAAACTGCCATTAAGTAATGTATATGCGGAGAAATAGCCAATATACAAATTGGTACTTCCACCTCCACATGAATGAAGGACATTTCTCACAGCAGAGTTTCTTTTCTATATAGGCATTGTCATGAGACACCAGCTTTTGAATAAAACTATGGATAGCTGATGTCCAGTGAGTGGGAACTTCTCTGACAGAAGGGTGCCTATTCAGAATTTGAAGCAGATAAGAAATACTTTTACATCTCTGAGGACCTGGTCTAGTCTGGCCATAAATTCTTCTGCCTAAAATATGTGAACTTCAAAAAATCCAGCTCTTTTAAAACTCTGAAACACGAACCAATCTTTTGGGAAAACCTGACTTTCACCTGAGTAAATTAGAAAATAGTTTCAGACTCCAAGTAAGAACTATAGGATGAACTTTGAGCATGTTCAATTTAATACAACAATACTTTGTAGGCTGTGCCATTCCCATGGCTGCTTAAACACAAAGGAACTTATTTACAGTACACAATTATCCCATTTTCCTTTATTTTTCACAAAAAGCAGAAGATGTAAGAAAAGGTGCACATGTGTAAAACCTCTCACAGCCTAACAAACATGCACATATACATCCACATTATATCTGGATATAATATACATACACATACAAGATTCTTAGACAAGAACTGCCACCACCTGAACAGATGGCAAAGCTACAGGCAACTTTGCATTCAAAAGAAATGGAGGTCAGTAGAAAACAGAGCAATGCTCAGGGGGGTTTTACAGCCTAGACAGCTTGTCAGTGCCAGAGAAAACCTGCACCCACCAGAGAACCAAAAGCACTTGCTGCCAGCCATGCCAATGGCATTGGAGGTGGCTGGCTAACATGGGGGCCACTGGCTTGTGCAAGGGTGCAGTTGCAGCCCAGTGCAGCTTCAGCACATGCCAGTATCAGTAAATCTGGAAGGCAGAAAGGCCACTCATGAATGTCAGGTAGGTGTGTTTCAGGTCCTGGTTCACGCAGAGCCTGGGGGTATCAGCTGGTAGGAAAACACTATTGCACTTTTTCAAACCAGATGGGCAGAGAGCCAGCAGAGTTACCTGATCAAAGGTGCAGAGAGAGCTGAATGCCTCTCATCAGAAGCTGAATTTCCTCATCAGGTGAGGAAAAAACAGAGAGTCCCATCACTTGCTCTGACCCTTCCCATTCCACCACTGCTGGGGGCAGATGGCAGAGGAAAGCCAACAGAATTGTGAAGCTATCACAGGAATATTTTCAGCATTAGAATAAGTTAAAAATTCATAAATGGGTGTGAAACTGCAATCCCGTTGCTCATGCTTTTTCTGCAGTGCTAAAAATTTTATTTTAGCATCTTAAAAAAAAAGTTCATTCTCTTCAGGAGTTCATATCAGCCACTCCAGCAGTGGGAGTAGAAAGCCACTTTAAAGCCCAGATTTGCACTAAAATATCTGAACAAACCCAACCTGTCAGCAGCTCAGCTTTGTTTAGAAATGACATTTCGGTGGAACAGATGTGGTAGGAGTCACTGATGTACAAGCTCTGTCCTGCCTCCAGGGTACTGTGTCTGAGATTATGGAGCCATGGAAAAGAAACCCTTTTGTTAGTGCCTTACATATTTTCTTGGAAGGTTCATGCCCAATAAACAGAAAACAGATGCCATTGAATATTTGATTACTTTTCTCACCCTCACAATTCACGTGTGTCTTATAATTAATGGGCCCAGAAAAAAACCCAACATTAAATCCCCATGCTTTTGATCCAGCAAGGTATGGATATGTTTAATGCCCTGTGACAGAAGACATTTATATGTAAAATTCCTTTTCTTAAAGAAGAAAAAGAAGAAATAAGGAAAATCCAACTGGAAGGTCACTGAAGAGCAGATAAGGAGGAATTCAAGCTTGAGGTGAATCACAACCCTGCAATTTTACAGACTTGGAACATAAAAACAGGAGTAAAATTACTAAATTAACAGAATGAAAAACATTACTAAAAACACCTTTGTAAGAAAATACTGCTAATAAGGTTTCTTATATATTCTTCATTTTCATTTTATTGGCTTCTTTTGTAGTTTCTTTCTTAATAGAATCTTTTTCCTGAGCCCGTCTCTGATTTTTGCATGGACCAAGTACACTGTCTTTCACAAACAGCATCCAAGCTACCTCACCAAGCCCCACTCCAAAAATTTTTTTCCAATTTTGTTGGACACACAGAGCCAGACTGTCACTGTCCTGCAGCACGTGGCAGAAACAATCCTGACAGTCCAATCCTTGGTGCCCAAGGACAGCTTGACTTCTCTCAGAAAGTAAAATCCAATAAAATACTTTCTTTCCAAAAGTTTCTTCTGAACAGCATTCTCTCTACACTACTAAGTGGATCTCAAATAAAACCAAGCATTTTGCTATGCAAATACAAAGATTTTTTACCTGCTCCCATCCACAGGGTTCCATGGGCAGAATTCACTGCTTATACTCCCAGGGAAAGCCCTGGGAGTTGATGATTAGTCTGCTGCAAACATCCCTCATGGCTAATTTATCCATCAATCCAGAGGGAAGTACTTTTGACAATCTGAGTTTGAGCTCATCTTCTGCACTGCCAGGGATGTGGTGCTGCAGAGGGGGACAAGGCTGCGTGAAGAGAAAAATTTACACTTTGATAAGTGCTGCAAAAGAATAGAATGTGAATCCAAACCCCAGTATTTTTTTTTACCCTCTCTAAAATTGCTGATATGGAAAGTGCTGATCACTATCTTAAACTTGATTTTTCTCACAGTGTTAGGGAAACATCACAGAATAGATGTGAGTGCAGGTGACCTCTGGTTCAACCTTCTCCTCAAAGCAAGGTTTGTGCTGTGGTTCGACAAAGTACTCATGGCTTTGTCCAGATAGGGCCTCAAACAGAGATGTCAAAAACCTTGCTGGGAAACCTGGTCCCTGCCAGACAATCCTCGTGAGAAAAAGGATCAAGTCTCCAGTATGAACTCCCCAGTTTTAGCTGATGTCATGTGCCTGCAGGGAGAGAAGGACTCCTGTGACAACACAGGCATGTAGCGGCTGCTGCCACCAAGCTGTGACATCCTGGGCAGATGGATCAGGAGCTCTTATTCCTCACTGCTTAAATTCTGAGCCTAAAGAGCCTGGGATGGTCTGGGTCCAACCTGAACTCCATCCAAGCAACATTGTGAGGAGTGGAGGATCCAGCCAGGCTACTCCAGTGCTGGGTGGTGGCTGTTACTGGCAGATCTTGGTGCCAGCCTCAGAGCCATCACTCCTGTTTCACTGCCCTGCCTACTTCAGGCAGCCAAGCACTGCAGATGCAGCACTAAGGGTGATCTGTGGAGAAAAATGTCCCTCCTGGGTGGCTGTGGGGTGTATGACGGGACTCAGGGAGCTGGGAGGGTGGCCTTCTCCAGGGGCCTGGTCACTTCTTCCTCCCTGCCCCAGGACAGCCAGTGACCATGGCCTCTCCCTCCTGCAGGAGGTGACAGCAGTGAGGGCAAGCAGCCCCTGATCCTTATCTCTCCACAACATGCTGCAGAGCGCAAAAATATCCACAGAGACCAACAGCAACTGTGCCATCTGCCAGGACACTTGTGAGGATGTGGCTTCTACTCTGCCCTGTCACCACCAGTTTTGCCTGGGCTGTATCCTGCGGTGGACACAGAGAAATCCAGTGTGCTTACTCTGCAGAAGAACAATAGTGACTGTCCGATTTTCTGATCATGGAGAAGACGACTATCTGGAGACATCCATCACAGTCCCTGAGATGCCAGCAGCCAGGGAGGGAGAGCTCTCGGCAGCCTGGATGAGAACAGCTCCCATCCTCCTGTTGTGTCCTGCCCATCTTCTCCATGGGACACATCATTCCAGGCCATGGGCATTGTCCTGCCTGAGGTGTGGGCGGAACTTTTCCGTCAACAGCAGCATGTCCTGGACCCTGTGTGGTCTTGGCTGCACCAGAGAATGGAGACCATGTATGGGGACCAATGGTGGCTGATAGAGAGCACATTGTGCTTCATTGTGCACTGTCTCTGCACCTATGGCCCAGATCAAGAGATCATGATCCAGAGTTTGCAGGGCATCCTGGAGGAACACACAGTGCCACTGATCCGGGACATCATCAACATCATTGTGAGACACTGCAGCTCAGGGGCCCAGAGGCTGCTGCGCTCCAGCACTGCCACGGATAAGGATGAGGATGAGAGCCCAGCAGCCAGCAGCCACTCCAGCAGCTCCAGATCCTTGCACTCCTGCTCATGGATAGGACCTCCCACCAGCAGCCCTACAGTCTCCGTGGAGGAGGAAGAAGCTGGCACAATGGAGGCTGCCCTTTGGAAGGGTCACTGCTACTCCCCACCTCTGCCCATCACCACAGAGTGCAACCAGCCCCAGGAGTATCTGGGGCAGGAGGTGGTTGTGGGGGCAGATCCCTCTGCCCAGGGCAGCAGCTGCAGCCCCTCCACTCCCTGACAGGGCAGGGACAGCTCACCTGGGGGGATCCAGTGTCCTCCAAAAAGGAGGGACCCCAGATGCCAGGGCTCTCCCCAGCCTGCAAGAGGCCACCCTGACAGCATCACTAGCAGGAATCCTGCGTTATTTCTCCTCATTTTTTGGAGAAAAAGGAAATAAACTGTTTTCCCACACAGTCTCTGGGCACTGCTTTCTCCTTCTCTTGATATCTTACCCTTTCCTCTCTTTGCCTTAAGCCTGTGCCCTCACATTCTGCTAAAATTCCTGCAGTTTTAATACAACAAGGACATGGGTGTGGAATTACCCTCTTTCAGGCTGAACTCTATCACAGTATCTCCAAGAGAAAGTACAGTGATGGTTGTGTGGGTTGGCTTGGCTTGATTTTTCTGGGTTGGTTTTAGCTGGTTTTTGGTCAAAGGTTGTATCAATCAATGCCATCAAGACAGCCAGCTCTAGTCTTGTCCCTCCTGAGACCTTCCAACCTCCCCAAGCTGTGGGGATATTTTTGAGCAGAGATCTGCTGGGGTTTTGTCTCTGGTTTGCTTTTCAAAAACAATTACTGCAGCCAGAGAGCACTTTTTAAAACCATATGATTTGTCATCTACCAGGGATGATCACAGTCATCTTAACTGTTGTTTCTTCCTGCCAGACTTGTAGTGATCTAAGGTTTATCCCGTAGTAATGCAGCAAGATGTAGTCCAAGTACCACATCCAAAAGCAGCCTGATTCCATGCTGGAGCAGGCACACCACAGCCTGCACTGTGACTAATCCTGCCAAGCACTTTTTCCTTGAAATCTCGATAAGGAGTGTGATGATCTCCTGGTTGCGAACAAGGCAGCACTATTTCCATGCCTTTTCCTTTGTGTGTTGTAGACTGTATGGTCATAAAAAGTACAAACACTACACATGACAGTATTTGCCCAACTGAAAGGCAGTGCTCTCCACAATATGGTTTAATCATCAACTAATAGTTCAGATAAGTAGTGGCTCCATTAACTAGTCTGTTTTCTTCTGGATTGAATAAGGTTCTACACAGGCATGTTCAGGGAATGCCAATGTCTCTAGACTGGACAGAATAATTCAATAATCCTTTAAAATTAAAAATTAACCTGTCCACCAAATGAAGTGGTGAGTCAAAGGAGTAACTGAGAGGAAAGGAGCTTTTAAATCTTGGAAAGACCTGGGCATTTAAAGATGGAAATTGTCTTTAAGTGAAGATCTTCTTCACTAACACTGAACTCGGGGTAAGATGTTTTCTGCTCTGAAGCTGGACCTCAGGCACAGACTCCTGCAAGGATAGGCTGTTAGCTGTGTGACAGAGTGAACAATCTTTCTCTCATGTCAGGAACTGCTGGAAAGCAGGCACAGACAGAAGCAGGGTTTTTATTTTTGTGTAGCTGTTTCTGAGTCAGCTCCTTTGGTGTCCAGCTTAATTATTAAGAACTCATTCTAAGGAATTTCTCAGGTCTGAAAAAATAGGACAGTATAAGGAACAATACTTCTGTTTCCAGATGCCAGATGACAGTAAACCTTAATGAACAGATCTGGTGAAGAAGCTTTAGCACACGACTACTGGGGTTTTTTTTAAAGCAGTGTTAATATTATAGAGCTGGGGAAATGAAAGGTGATCTTCAAAGCCATGGGTGACACCTAGAAATCACACATTTCTTAATTTCCAGAAATTCTGATTAACTATTGCATTCTTGGCTTTCAGAAAAAATCTTCCTTATTAGTGTAAGTAATCATTCCTGAAAACAGACATTAACAGATATAAAGATCTATAAAGAATACTTGGCCCACTTTTCTATCAATATGTACTTGACTCTCAAGCAATAGCTCCACTTCATCAAATGCTCTTTTTCTTTCCTTTGTTTTAATTTCTGATGCATGTGTCCATCCTGCAGTTCATTAGAGCTTTTAAATTTTAACAGTGTTCTTGGTCTGAAGACATGAAAAAAGGAAGGCATAGGCATTTGTCATTCTGCTATAACTGAAAACTGTCTTGGCTATCCATCTGTAAATCATTTTTGGACATGAATGCCGTAAAAGAAACAATTTGGCCATGGTTTATCTTCCCAGGTGGCCAGCGTACACCATCGCTTCACTTTTTCACCTTGAAAAAAATCTTTGTTTCTACATCATGTAGAAACATGTGCAGCATGTTCACAGCTTTAAGGCTTGCAAGCATATACTAGCAAAATGGGCTTGGGAAAATGCATTTGCACATATTTATGGATTTATCAGAATTAAATGTTTTGAGGGAATTAATTACTAACCAGGGACTATATCCTCTGAAGGTAATTAAGAACCTGATGCCCACTAACTCCAATGGAGCTACATGTTGTAAGAATAAGCAGCGTTATGCCGTGGCAAAAAAATGTTAGAAATAACTTCCATTTAACACAGCTGGGCTTCGATTTGTGTTTTCTGTGGTAAACTGTGTGTGCCACAACCCATCTATGGGAATAACCACTGAGTGCTGCCCTGCTTCAGCTGTGTGAATCTGCAGGCTGGGAGGCTGGAGGCAGCACCTCAGGTGATATGGTGAAGGTGAGTAATGCACTAAACTGTGGAAGGGGATGAAGGAAATGAGGCACAAGGGTGAAAAATGAGATAAAGAAGGATCAACCCATGTGAAAAACCATAGTAGTTTCCATGAAAGTAATGAAAATAGCCAACACTGAGTCACACCTACCAGCTTCCATGAACTTTGTAAAAGCACGTATGTTGTCAGAGAAACAGCAAAGCAGCCATGTGATTTTCAAAAAGCAATGGAAAGGTCACTTTTGAAATAAATGGGCAGGAGATCTTTCTCCTTTTCAATGCCTTTATTAAAGAGATTCAGCTCAGGTGGGGAGAAATCGACGGGTCGCGCCCACGCCGCCGCTGTCCCCAAGAGTGGCACGGAGGAGGAGGGTGGTGCAGCTTTGTCCGCTGGTCTGCAGGCAGAGCTGGGGACTGCGTCCTCACGGGACATTAGCAAATTCCTACTTTTTGGTCCAACACTTCGGGTCCTCTCCTCAGTGAACGTCCTTTTAGGTCAGGGTGAGAAGCAAAAAGGATTCAAGCAGGCACTGGACTTCGCGCCCATCCTTAGACATCACCTAGGTCCCCTAATACTATACTGGCTCATTGTTTTTAGGGGTTTTCCTGGAAAACGGGAAGATTTGGAGCAGTGCATTTCTCATCTGCATACGTGGTCTCAGGCCACTCAGCACAGTACTGAAACATTCATAATAAGAATAAAAATTTAGGTAGTTTTGCATTCCACATTCTGTTTTCTTCCTGAAATATAAGAAATTGCTCTCATGGACAGAAGGGATTTAAAATTGCTTTAAACTGGAGCATCACCAATGTTTCTTTGCTTACCAGTGCAAACTTTTCATCCTTCATTGTTGAATAAGTCACTCCATATATTATTCTTTACATGTGGCAAGACTTAATTAGGAACCATTCAGGTTCCTAATAGGTATATTGGTTCAACAGAATCAGGCAATCTAAAAGAGTTTAATTAAATTTTAACATAATAAATAAAAAAACAAACAAATAAATAAATGCTGACCATGGGATGGAGGAAAAGAAGTCCTGTTGTCTGGGATAACTGGGGAAGAATCAAGATAACCTTTCTAATGGATTACTTAGTGTTTGAAAGTGGTGACAAATTTAAAACAGGTGACTTTAATATCAGAAGAATGCCTGAGGACTATTTTATCAGAGAGAGTGCAGAAGCACCACCACCACCAACCAACAGGTTTCCTTTATGGCCTTTTCAGGAAAAAAAGAGTGGATAGGAAGCACCAGAATCTGAAAAGTTTGGAAATTACAGTCAGCACTGGAAATCTACACTCAAAACTGACATGTTGGTTTTCCCTTGCTTCCCACCTGACATGCTCTCCTCTGAAGAAAACTGGCAATGGCTCCATGGCAGGACAGACTCCAGACCCTGGGCCTGCCCAGCGTTGTTGAGCTCCAGAGTTGTAACAACAGTGGCAATCATCAGGGCCTACAGAAATATCAATAACTCTGTAGAAATGACACTTGCCAAGAGGTCAAGAACAAAAAAGTGCATTTCCCCCAAGCCATTTACATAACTCTGATACTCTGAGGCCATGTGATTTATTCATTTATATGGCAGAGAAAGCTGTTGAGTTGATGTTTTCCATTTCTTCTCAATCAAGAATCTTTTAGGGCAAGGGTTGTGCCAGCAAGGGTGGTCTTAAATACTTCAAAGAATAAAGATTAATTTGCCTTAAAAACATAAAAATAAGTCTTATGTGTGATCTCCCAAGGAAATTTTTATAGAGTATTGTCCACATATTTCCTTTCTCCTGTTTTCTCCAGCATTTTCCAAATTTTGTATTTGTGCATGCTTCCTACCCATCATAGAGGAAAAAACATGATGAAATCTGTCACTGTCAGGGATAGAAAAACGGAGAACTAAATTTAAAAGCAGCTAAAAAGAAAAAACACACCAAAAAAAACACCTTTCCCAAAGAAAAACAAAACAAAACAAAACAAAAACCGAAAAACAAAACAAAACAAAACCACAAACAAACAAACAAAAAACCAAAAACCAAGAAATACCAAAAACCTTAAAAAATATAAAATCATGGCCAACCATTGTTTTAAGTAAAAAAAATTTGCAACCTCTGAGGTGCCTGCCACTCTCAGCCAGCAAGCCAAGACCTCACTTGCATACCATCCTTCTCTTCAAATATCACCAGTGCCAGCTTACCTGGGTGCCAGGCCTGCTTCAGCAGGAACAGGATGTTCACACTCTGAAACTGCTGCATAAGAGGATAGTTACTACAAAATCTGACCTGTTTCTTAATTAACAGCATTTTAATATAGTTCAGATTGCACAATATAAAAAACCAGAATTCTCAGTATTTCTTCCAGAGCTGAGGCATTTTCTGGTTGTTCTTACTGAGGAATTGAAACTTTCTTATGCAGAGTGGTGCTGAGCACTGGAGAAGGGCACAGGTGAAGGCAGCAGGCTAAGTGCTGTGTCTGGAGGCAATGGGAGATTTGCAAACCTTTTGCTGAGGGACATTTATTCCTCTGAAAGATTCAAACAAAATAGTCTAGTGCCAGCAAATCTGACAACCGGTCACTGTTTCCCAGTAGAAACTGACTTCAAAAAAATTATCAGAAATCAGTTTAGTTGGGAAATAATAATCCTGTTCTGCATTCCAGACAGGACTTCCATTCTCTTTGGCCCTAAGTTTTTTTAACCTTCTTTATATGTACAGCCTTGATGTTAGTTAGACCTTTTCTCTGTGTTAGAGACAATGATGCATTCTCCTTTTGCCTTTCATCAACTTTGTTAATTATTTTCTTTCATATAAAACTGCTTATAAAAATCCCTTTTGTCAAAGTCCAAAATCTTAAAAGAAGCTGTAGCTTTCAATTCCTTTAAGGTTGGATCAGCCTTAAAGGGAAATTTGCTTTTTCTCTTTCAATTTTTAAGAAAAATGGACCCCACCACATCTGTAATTTTGCATTTTCAGGTTCAAATGGATCTTGAATGAAAGGATGAAATTCCTGTTAAGATGCCACCTTAACACTTCAGTGATCTGTATTTGGTCCATACTTTTCTGTGGGACAAAACTCTTTGTCTCAATTTCAGCACTTCACAAATGGGGATGGATTCTGACATCAGACAGTGATCAGGAGGATGGGTGGGTCAGAGTCTAACAAAGGGCTCAGGGCAGTTCAGATAAAAACTGTAGCTGATCAAGGGAGTTTCTAGCACAGGAAAGTTGCAAATTATTCTTTGTCACTGACAGATAAAGAATATCTCTTACTGGAATATCTCTTTTTAAAAAAACCCAACTTTTTTCAAAATGCTGCTGCTGCTGCTGCACTTTGGGATAAATGAAAATCAAATGGCTCTCGAGTTTGAGTTTGTGATTTTTAGTGACAAAATTCAATTAGGAACTGTATGTGTAAATGATAAGACATTCAGTTGTGTTTAAGCTTGTGTGAATGAATAATCCACTTGCAGTCTAGATGATTTAATAGTCACTCTGCTGAACAACAGCACTTCTTTCCCCATAAGTAACACAAGTGAATACTGCAGCCCACAACATGGGATTTAACTTGTTTGGAGGCCTTAAACTAGACAGAGCTGGAATGGTGCCACTTGGAAAAAGTTATCTTCTGTGCACAAAATATTTATCATTTCAACCTCACCAAACACTTATGTGGAGACAGCTCTCTCAGAAACGAGTTCTGTGAACTGAACTAACACAAATCAAATTAGTGCACTGGAGCTAAAGAGGACACATTTAATTTCATCCCTCAAAAGTTTTTCAGTAAGTCATTGAAAAGAAGTTCTACTTTTATATATGTAGATATCTTCCTAGGAATGACTAGGAAATTACAGCAATGAATTTCCAAGGATAAGAGTCAAAGAGCACCATACAGAGATAGGAAAAAATATCACCACCCAATGGGTTTATTTTTTTGAAATTCATCATCTCTGTTAAAAGATGTGAAAAAATGGAGAGTAAACAAATGATTTTTTGCTGAAAATCCTGCCTATATCCTGTTTGATTCCAGTCACACACTAGCTAATGTCATTCACTTGGATACAGACACCAGCTGGTCCTTGATTCAAGATGCAGTACCCAGGTTACTGCAGAGCAGTGAGAAATCAAAGTATTTCTATTTTTAATGTAAACTGTGGTGGGTTTTTAGTGTTTTCCAGAAGGACGATCAGTCTACAGATTTTTCATACAGACCATGTAGCCTTTTTCCCTCCAAAACTAATGGACAATTTTAATCCTATCTCATTCCATCACAGAGCTCATTCATGCATGCAGAGATATCCATAATGCAGCACTGCTGTAGGAAAGCAATAAAGACCTCAGGAATTCTCCCCTCAACCACAAATGCACCTTCATAGCTCAAAAGATGAATTTATAACTTGAAATAACTAAATCTCCTAAACTTAGCCTTCAGCAGTGTTTTCTTGGAGGAAAACACCAGCAGAGCTAAGAGGCCAACATGTTCAGCCTATGCAGCACATGGGGAGTAGCACCCAGCAAAGAGATATGAAAGCAGTGCAGGGTAAAGAGAGGGTGACTCCCCTTTCCTCACAATGAATCAATAATATATCACTGCCTTGCAGTACTTCAGTACTTTTCATTATGTACTTCCCTAATTTCCTTTTTTAGTTTTTATCCATTCAAGCCTAAATCAAATGTTCTGGAGGAGAAAAATTTAAAAAAAAGAAAAAAAAAAAAGGAAATTTTCTTTCAGGTAGCTCTATGCAAAGGTGTTCTAGAATAGCTCTAATGAGAAAAAAAAGTACCTTATACACAAAATATTCAGCATTTGAAGCAGGGACAGTTCTCTGTGAAAAGAGTTTTGTAAAAGGAACTGAGTCTGTATTCTATGGATGCCAACATTTTTTCCCGTTACAAGTATAAATTTTGCTTCATATTTTTCCATTTTAAACAATATTGCACCATGAAAATCATATGTTTCTACCTCTTACATCTAATTAATAAATTAATTTTTTTTTCAGTGTTGCAGCAGCTGGCATTGTTTTACACTCTTACCTTTTCCCCAGAGAAGTGATAAGTTTCTAGCCTTCATAACTCTAGGTAAAACTCAATATATCAACAGCACCAGATTGAAACCCTGGAGGCATAGAGGAACAGAATGATTCCTTTTTTAAAAATCTTATGTTTGAGTATTTAGTTCACAATATTTAATAACTGGGGACTGGAAATCTTGAAACAAGTGGACTAGAAGTGATCATCTGAAGTGAGATTTTTTAAAAAGATAACTTTATGCAGTGAATTATTTAAAAAGCAAGCCCCATTAATGCTTTAAATAGCAGTTTAGGCCTCCAAGTAGACATCTAGGTAGTTACTTTGTGGGTTATGTGAGAGAAGCATGGATAAATGAACAGTAACTTCAAATTTACCAAAGAGTTCCCAAACCATTAGTGTTGGAAGTTGCTCCACCAGTGGAAGCTTTTACTGAAAGCACTGTCCAAGTTCCCCATGGTATTTTGATGAAAAAGAGTGACAATTTTTAGAGTTTTCCCACTATAAATATTCAGCTCAGTTAAGCAGAAGAAGCAGTACTACTCTCTGATGTAATGAGCATTTATCCAAACAGCAATGAATAATAAAATGCAGAAAAATTACACACACCACAAACACAATTGAACTTAACATTTCATAATTTTCTCCTAGGCTCTGCATTTCTGCTGCTGCGGGGAGGCTTTAATGTATTTCAAGTGTTCATGGGTCCCATTTGGTATCGCAGAGTGTTCTGCTCCTGCAGGTGCAGGTAAGCAAAAAGGTACAGACAATTCCTGCTTCCCAGCTGCCATCCCCTCCAAGCACAGGAGAACCTTCAATCTGCTAGTCACTTTTCCAGCCAGCAACTCTTGGCAGCCTCTTAACATGTACTTTTAGAGTGGAGAGGAGCAACTCCAGCCCGGCCATCTGGGAATTGCTTCCAACACTAGTCCTTGGGATTACACTTGTTTGAAGTATATATATATATATATATATATATATATGTGAGGGTGTTAAAACACTCACATGATGCCTACTGAGGTGGTGGATGTCCCATCACTAAAAACATTCCAGATCAGGTTGTACAAGGCTCTGAGTAACTTCATCTATTTGAAGATATCCCTGCTCATGGCAGGGGGACCTAAACCCTTCTATGATTCTGTGAAAAAATTAGACTGAAGTTCTTTGATTTTTGTTTTGTAAGATAGCTTCTGATTTTAATAATTAATTGCCTTTGTTTCCCCAGCACTAAAAATAAAACTGTCCTTCCTCCTCTGATTGCTGCCTTATTCATGACCACTGTGCTATGGGTGTGTTTGTTACAGCATCAACACGCTCCTTGTTCCCCCAGAGAGCTCAGTAGGAGCAACCTATGCTCTGTTTAAATCATCCAAGCAAGACAACCACCAGGTGTTTCCTGTTGCTCTTGGCAATTTTTTGGTCTTGTGGCATAAAATTCTCTTTAAAAATCAGTTGGACCTGGACATGGGAGAAGAATAGTAACAACAATAATCATGAGGAAAATAATTTTCTTCTCACCTTTTTGAACTCAGTTATGAGGCTGCTTCTTCCAAATGAAGCTACTTAGACAAGGGTCTGCATGAGTTTTTTGCTAAACCTTTGATTAAACATCTATAGCAACCATATAATATGTTGTCCTCTATAAAAAACAGAAGGTAAAGAAATTATTTGAGTAAATTAATTTTATAAGAGAAGAGTTTTTCTCCAAAAGGTTTGTCTAAACCTCTGTTTCTATGTTCATAATACCTTGCAGTTGTATGCCTAGGAAAACTTCCTTCTTTCATGTTTGTAGCTCACAGGTTATGTTTGTAAAGTGAGTGATAGATACACCTGGGCAGGCTTTTGCTATGGTTTTAAAATCAGCAACACTTTTTTGTTGAAGTCTGGGTGAATCAGCTCTTTCCGTTGTCATTGTTCCTTGGAAGTAAAGATTGACGACAAAAATCTAATAAAAATTTTTGGCACAAGCTGGTAGAAGAGGAAGTCGTGGTCTGTTTAACAGCGTGGGCAGGGGGTTCTGTTGGCAGTGAAAGCAGAGTTCCTGTAAGTCCAGACTGGACTTGAAAAGGAGACAGACCTGTGCTGTGGCGGTTGGGAAGAGTCTGTCCTCACTGCCTTGCTGGAAAGAGATTGAGGAGAGGCAGGTGGAAACCAAGAAACAATCATGAATCAGTATCTACTACTGCACAAACAATATTTTAGGGACAACAATATTCTGACAAATTCAAAGGGAAAATGCTATTATTAAAAGGCTATTTGCCCTGAGGGGGGCTTATTAGGAATATCTGCCAAATGAAATGAGCATTTGAACCATACCCAATCACGATGATTGGAGATTGTTATCTCATCTGTTGGCAGCTTCTTTCCTGAATTGGGCAGATGCCCAAGAGAAACATCACATACAGGACATAATTCTTGCAGCAAAGTTGTCATTTAATACTGCAGAGTGACCAGTCATCTCATAAAAACAGACAGAAAGTGCTGACTTTTAGAAAGGCTGTTGATTCATCCAGCAGCCATTTCTTCATCCCTCAGCATAAAATGTTAATGCCATGACATTTGTCGTAGGCTTAAATCATCCTAATGAAACAGAAAGTGTTACTGAACTAATTCATCCCATCATCTTCCACAGCAGATATTTTATCAGCAGTTTTAAGATAATGAAATTAGAACAAGAAAAATGTTTTCCAGTTAGATTTGACCATATGCAGCTTTTTATGTTTATTAAAGAAAGTGTGTAGTCCCCATCACATATCATCTCTATTTAGAAATAGAATTTGTATTTAAGAACTGAAATTAATTTTATTTCTTTGACAAAACTTTTTTTTTTTTTCCTACTTTGGCACGAAGGTGAAATACTTCAGAATTTCTTCAGAGTTAGGGAGATTCAATGATAACAGGACTGTCCCAAACTGTTCAGAGAACTCCCTAAACAACTGAAATAAACTATAATAGGAGGGGAAAGATCATTCTGGCATGATTAGAGGTACCTTTAGTTTCATGCAGTAAATGATGAAGAAGCCAGTGCATCTCCACAAATAGAGGAACAAAATCTGGAAGAGAGAGAACTGATAACATGCAGTTTTTTCCTCAGTTTATTTGAACTTGCATAAAATTTCTGGGAAATTAATGGATTCACATAGGTGAGTTAAACTGGATGGATTTGTTACCACTTTTGTGAGGTGTCACGTAATACTAATTCCCGCATTGTGTATTAAAAAATGCACTTCTTGTTCTGAGTAAGAAGTGAAGAGATGCTTACTCCAAGATATTTCATAAAAAATTACTTGGCTATCTATAGGGTTTGTATGCTACTTTTTTTTTTTCCTTCATTTTCTGTGCAAAAATACACATCAGAAATTAAAGGCACTGCTGAGATGAAAATATAGGAAACCCTACTCAAAAGATTGTTGTTTATCAAATAACAGAAACTGTTACAACAAAAAGTTTTGCCCAAGTTTTTGGTATAACAAAACCTTAATTGAAAACCATAAAAATCTGCAGTGAGAAGAGATTAAGTCACTCTAAAGAAGACCATCACAGTTTTACTCCCAGCTGTCTTGCATTTCTTATCTGTGATGTTCGATGTCAAATATAATGCAGCAAGAAAAGCCAGAACATCTTAAATATTTGTGTATGTGTGCTCATAAATAGAAGACTCCAAATTAGCTTTTCCCCACCCATGAGTGTGTATATAGGTGTATATATATGTAGATATATATATGTAGATAGAAATAGTGTAGATATATATATGTATATGAATATGTGTTTGTATATGTACATATATGTACATATATATGTACATGTATATATAAATATGTGTATATTTATATATATTTTATATATGCATAGAGTTTGTGTGCAACGTATTTCTATGTTTCATTATGAATATGAAACCTACTCACAAACATCAGCTCTTAGGGCTGGGAGGTGTGAGGAAACAACAACGACTGCTGAGCAGACTCTCAGTGGTAAGCATTTAAAGAAACTGTCCCAGCAAACTACCAGAGCAGTTACAGACAGAGAATTCCACTGGGCTATGCTAAGAGACAAGGGAGAATACCAAATTAGTGTTCGTGTCATGCCATTGCTCCACTCCATGGGCCTGCTGTAGCAGCAAGGGATCCTTTTTCCATTAAACATGGACACAGATAAATAAATTGCTGTGGAAAGAGTGGTTCTGCTTTCCACTTGCAGCATGCTGAAATTCAGCTTTCCAGAGCAAGTCCACATAAGGAGAAATATCAGAGATCTGTCTGCTGAGCAGGTTAGAGGCACCACCTCAACAATGCTGGTTCCACGAGCTGCACAGAAAGTGTGTGGCGTGGTCAGCAGAGGAGCCAGAGAAGGAGGGTAGACCACAAGTCTTCATGTCAGGCTTGGTGCTGTGACCACTTCCCTGGGGAGCCTGTCCCAGAGCCCAGTCATCCTGTAGAGGAAGAACATTTTCTTCAAATGCAACCTAATCCTCCACTGACACAACTTCAGGCCAGTCCCTCAGGTCCTGGACCTGAGGAGAAGAGATCAGCATCTGCCCCTCCTCTTTCCCCTCATAAGGAAGTTCCAGACCCCAGTGAGGTTTCTCATCAGACCCCTCTAGGCTGAACAGACCAAGTGCCCTCAGCCAATGCTCATACAGCTTCCCCTCAAGGGCCTTCACCATCCTCATGGCCTCCTTTAGACACTGTCTGATAGTCTAGTATCTTTCTTATATTGTAGTGCCCCAAACAGCCGCCAGCACTTGAGGTGAGGCCACCACAGTGCAGACTAAAGCAGGACAATCCCATCTTTTTCCCAGCTCGTGATGCTGTGTCTGATGCCCCCCAGGACATGGTTGTCCCTCCTGGCTGACAGGACACTGCTGACTCATACTCAACTTGCCACTGACCAGGACCCCCAGGTCCCTTTCCATGGCACTGCTGTCCAGCCTCTTATTCCCCCATCTGTCTGTACACTCAGGGTTATCCTGCCCCAGCCTCAGAATCTGGCACTTTCCTTTGTTGAACTCCATATGGTTGGTGATTGCCCATGTCTCCAGTTTTTTGAGCTCTCTCTGACTCTTGGGGACAGTCCTGTGCAGGACCAGGAGTTGAACTCAATGATTCTGGTGGATCCCTTCCAGATCAGCATATTCCATAATTCTGGAATTTGAGTCAGTTTGACTTGTCAATCCACACTTGAAAATCTGTGTCACTCTTTCATTCTGCCACACGCCTTTCTCAAAACAAGCATGGGTATGTCTCCAACAATTCTCCCACAGCTCCTGTTGTTGATCTCTGTTTCATTTATCAATGCCAAACTCCAAATCTTAGAAAATGGGCTCTTTAATCTTGGACCAAGTGAAACATCTTTTTTGATCTAAGACTAACAATCAAAGAATTAAATTAAATCCCTGCCTGCCGTGACCTAGCTCCTAAATCTTACAAATTGCAAATATTCCCACTTGATTTACTTCCACAGCATTTCTTGGCCAATAGATTATTTTATTTCTATAAGCTTCAAGTCCACCAAATTCACCCTTGGCATCTCTCAAGAATTGTTTAGACTGACTTACACTAATACATGGTACAATACCATCTCAAAGTCCTGAGCAACATTGGTAACGTGTCAGTGAAAGACAGTAGCTGAGTGATGAACTGTGAAGCAAACTCTTGACCCTGCCCACTAAGTGAAAACATGAAAAATTTCTCACTACTCTGCAAGAGTTCTATATCTAAAAGTGCCTCTCCGTTAGATTTTAACATCTTGTTTTATTTTGCATAAGGATCACTGCTATGCCACAGCCTCATAAGAATTTCAAAGGCTTTGGCAGAGTAAGTGAATTGAGTGTAAACTCCTGCTTTTCCCCCAGGGCATTGAAGTTCCAATTCCAGGAACCCCCTACATCAGCCAAGCCAGGTCTGGAGCAAAGGATTTACTGTAATGATTCCACTCAACAGGTGCCTGGACTCAGCAGCAGCCAGTGATGCCACATTAGTCTGGCCAAAAGGGATCCCTGTGGAGAGAAATGGCATCTAGAGGGATATTAGGTGTGCTTAAGCTGTCATTATTTCCATATCTGACAGCACAGTGCTAAGTGGGCTTCACAGAGTGAATAGCTCCTTCTTGAGAGTCTGTATGGCAACATCCAGACATTGAACTCCAATAGCAAGATGTTTGTAGGCACAGGAACCAACTTTTAGTCAAGCTGAAATTAGATTTAACACACTTCAGATGTATCTATTTAGTCAAACCGACTTTGTAAAATAAGAGAGTAGACAGTCTGTGGCTTCTCCTCTGAAGCAGTGGAGCTAAATGCAGGTAGGACCAGTGGATGCAGATTGATTCACATCAGAACAAGTATCTAGACAGGTGGATAAATTACAGAACCATAGAATCATTAAAGTTGGAAAAGACCTCCAAGTTCATAAAGTCCAGCTATTAACTTAGCCCTTCCATTTTCACCATTAAACCATGTCCCCAAGTGACACATCTACATATTTTCTAAATAACTCTAGCAATGGTGACTTCATCACTGCCCCAAGAAACCTGTTCCAGTTCTTGAAAACACTTTTGATGAAGACGTTTTCTGTAATATCCAAACAGTTTCCTCTTGTCCAGTCACTTTTTAACTGAAGATGCTGACCACCACCTGACTACAGCCTCCTGTCAGGGAGTCATAGAGAGGGAGAAGGTTCCCCTGACCCTCTTTTTTTTCCAGGCTGATCAACCCCTACTCCTTCAGTTGCTCCTCATCAGACTTCTGCTCCATGCCAGTCACCAGCTCCCTTGGCCTTTTCTGAACATGTTCCAGCCCCTCAGTGTCTTTCTTGTGGAGAGTGGCACAAAAGCAAACCCACCATTTGTGGTGCAGGCTCTCCAGTGCCAGTACAAGGAGATAATCACTGCCCTGGTTCTGCTGGTTACAAAATTCCTGATCCATAACAGCTTTTGAGCAGGAACCACATGTGGGTGCTGGAATAGATTGCTGTTTCAGCAGAATTCTATCACTCTGAGCCACATTTCAGTGTTGTCTCACATGCAAGACACAAAAACACCTCAAGGAGAGCTTTTGTTGTCATGTCTTGGTGACAGAAAGTGAAGTGGAAACAACCACATTAATCCAGTTGCAAAGGAAATGAATCAGTTTGAGACTGAGTTTCCTCATCAGGGACACACTGCAGGCATGCCATAACTCTGACTTATTACCCAGCACAACAGATTAGAAGGGCTGCTTTAACTTTGAACGATGCTTCTGTCTGATGCCACCCTGAATACCTAACTGTCAGAAACTGTAGAGGTTTCTGACACTGAATTTTTGATTGACAGTCTCCACCATTTCGAAAATAAATTTAGGAAGTATCATAAAACTACTGACTTTTTCTTTCTATATTAATTTTGCAGGTTATATAGGGATACATCTGTATAAATTATGTAGGAATATAACTGCCCATAAATAATGACATGTGGCATATCAGAGAATAGCTGTCAGCTCCTGCAGAGTCTCACTAACTAAAATGATGAATAACCCAAATTAACAAAAAGAAAACAACTGCAGAGGCTGGCTATATCTAAACTGCACAATCCAGACAGGTTGAACTGTCACATTCTTCAAGATCTGCAGCCAGAAGTGGAACCAACACTCATATCCAGAGCCCCAGAGCATATACAGAGGTCTACACAGCTCTCTACCTGCACTGAACCCTTCTCTATTTCAAGAAAAGGGTCAGTTTGTCCCCTGGCACAGGCAGAAACTTCAGTGGTGGCATTGCCAATGCCCTGAGAAATGTGCAGCCCTAACTCTCTCCAACAAAGCTGAATGGGTAGGAAGGTCCCACGTCCTTCCTGCTCATTAGACATGGATATAAATTCATAGACATATAATCTGGACAACTTCAACCTTTCTCTAGTAGGGAAAAGGGGTGATGGTACCAATGAATTTGTGTGAAAAAAAAGAAAGGTCTACCTTGAAATATGGATCTCCAACTAGAAAAGTTGAAAGAAAGCACAAAAGTTAAAAAAGATCTGTCCTCCTTGGATTTGCAGAAAAGATGGTATTAGCAGTTTTGCAAATTCATAAGCTGAGTAATAGAATCTAAGGCTTTTTAAGAGATCTTCTGCTTTACGCAGGAAAAAAAAAAAAAAAAGTGGATCAAACTTTTCTCTGGTTTGATGTTTCTGTCACAATAATGAATTCATTTAAAAATACAGATTTGTTTATAAAACAACAGTAAGTCTATTAACATTTAACTAATTCCCACAAAATTCTTCTGCAAATGACAGCAGAATTCTTTATTATTTGAAATGAAGAAAAACAGGAAAATATTTCATTTTATCATACACTGTCCAGTCAATATCTTCGAAAGATTCTGTAACCTCAGGGACCACTGATGTTTCTCACCTTCATGGATCACAGTAAGAATGAATTTTAAAATTTAACTAAGTTCTAGGCTAAGTTTGCTTGATACCTATATCCCAAGAGGAGATAAATTAAATATAACTTCTTATGGTCTTGACTTTCTATACTTTCTGTACATTACTATATTACCACTAACTTAATATTGGATGTAGCTTAGCAGAAAACCCATGCATGGGAATCACAGAAGGATAGTTGCTTTCTTCTGGTTTCACATTTTCAGATGTTAGGAAGTTTTTAGTCCTTCTTCACCTTATATTTTAAATCTTCTCAAGAAAAATCGTGCTTAGCTGGATTTTTAACATTGGTTTTAGCAAGGGCTTGTGGAATTTTTGTTGATATTTTGATCAAAGACCCTCTGGGTCAATGTTTTCCAGCAAGCTGCAATGTAATCTCAATGAAGAGTCTGGTTTAAAAAGGATATTTAAGTAATCCTTGTAAGACAACGTAGCTGGCCAAGGACAGCACAGCAAAACATCTTCCTCAAAACAAATGCAAATTACTTTTGATGGGGTTGATGTGACTTACAGCATGAGGTTCTGGTCAAGCCCACCAATTCTTGGGGCTGTGGAGGCTCAGTAAGGCTCTCCCTCCTCAGAGACCCTGCAGGTGCCAGTTCATAGCTAATCTCTTTCTCATTCCTACACTCTTTTAATCTATACCATACAAAATATTGTGTAATATTTAATTAGAAAGTCCAGCAGAGGTATTTGGCTTTTAAATCTCTTTTTTAATTTACTTGGTGTCTATTGACCTTTAACTGTTTGGGGTTTTTTTAAAGTCCTGAATTGCATCTCGTTACCAAAAGAGAGAAGGAAATGGAAACCATTAGAGAAAACTGAAGAAGGGCTGGGGGAAGAGATTAACAACATGCACATAAATCTGTCAGTTCTAAAAACACTCAATAGAAAAACATATGAGATATTTTGTTTACTACTGACTATTAATGACTCTTGCTCTTGCAGCTGGACTCAAGAACTGCTGAAAACTGCTGGGGTTTTCAGAAGCCATGGTAAGCATTTTTTTAGTTAAAGACAATCCCAACTGATTTACTCTGAAGAATGAATTAAGTGGAGCGGGCTTGTTGAGTGCCATGTAATTTGACCTTCTGATTATTTACTTGAAAAAAAAGATAGTGCTTTAGAATGTGATAGTGTAATGACAAGATTGGCCTTTTTTCCTGGAAAAAAGGAACAGACTGCATCTCAACTAGCATAGACCACACGAAAGATAATGATACTATTTGACCCCAAGCGTGTGCATCCGATGCATTTTGTTTGCCTTACAGAGAGATGCTACTACAATTCCCTCTCCATCTGTACATTTTCCATGGCAGGGAAGAGCTTTCACTTAGCAATTAGAGCAGTTTGAGCAATTAGTTTGCATTTCATTCTCAGCTCTGTTACTGACTTATTAATAAGTTGTTTTCACATCATGCACATATCTGAGTTACAAAGGGTTCAAGCTCTATAAAATGTTAGGAAATATAAATTTGGATTGAGCTAAATTAAAGTTCTACATATCTCACTTTAAAAGTCAGCCTATAATTGACTTAGGAGAAATGTTGAAATATAGAGAATAGGTTTTATCATGGTCTTTAGAAGATTTGGAAAAAGAAACTCCTATCTTTTGGCACTGGGATTTCATGGAGACAAAACTGAGAGCATCAATCAGCTGCTCAAAGCTGGATGGTGAATTTAACTAAGGCCAAAAGTAAGTAAGGTTTAGAATGCTGTCTGGCAAGTTTCAGAAACCCATGCACTCAAGAGTAGTAATTTTATCTATTGTAACTAGAAGAGTTTCAATTTCCTTGCTGGAAGAACCTACACGTTTGTAGTGTTCATAACCATAGTTCAAGAATCCACTTACCTAAAGAATTTGTATTTCACAAATCAAAATTTCAGGGAAGAACAAAAATATCCAGCTTTCATGAATGGAGCTAGAACAACACAGCCATTAAAGTAATGCACTATTATATAAAATGACATTTCTGATAACATTAGTTCCAAAATCCCCACAGAATTTACCCACTTCTACCAAAACAAACAAATAAGATTTCTATATATCCTCTTCTGAGTTTATCTTCCTCAAGAGAATTCCATATGGGCTCTTAATTTTTGCCAGCATCCATAAATGTTTTATAGTTTTTAATAAATTACTGCTTTTATTTTTACATTGCTTTTTGAGTACTCCTCAATACTGACCTTCTGCTTCTTCTACAGTCAAAACACTGTGGGGGGTGGCTGGGTCTGTTTCTAGCCTGTAAGCACCTGCACTTCTATAGTATATGTACTCATATAAGTAATATTATTTATACAAGAGTGATAATTTTATATATTTCAAGTCAATCACAGCAAAATGCCAAAATATGGCATACAAGTATTTCTCTGTGTATAAGATCACATACAATAGTCCCCAATGTGAAAAGCTTGTCTAGAGAGTCTTCCTATCATCCAAAAATAGCTTAGAACTTATCATCCATGTACAAAGCCAGCTCTTAGATCTGAGGGAAAAAAATCCCCAAAACATAATTAGGGAATGGGTTTTCCTTTTGCATGATGCTTAGAATTATTTTTGGGGAAGACAACTTGACTGAAAACCTTGAACAGCTCTTGACGTAAGTAGGCCACCTTTAATAAAATTATATAGTTAACATGAGGCCCCATGCCAAAATGTTCACTTGGAAAGACTGAAAATGTCAACTTCTTTCTCTTCATCAGGAAGTTATAATTTCACAGCCGTACTTTTGGTTTTCAAACCAGGTAGTCACTTTCTCCCAGTCTCTTCTGAATATGATTAAGAGTAATAGAAATTTAAAAGGTATGAGTGGAGACACTCTGCTTATGGACAGCACAGTATCTAAAAACAATTGTAGATCAGACAGGTTTGGGGAGATAAGAGAGGCAAAGAATAAGGCTTGATCCAGGAAAAAAAAAATATAGGGAAATATAGTCACAACCACAACACCCCAGACTGTCACTGCTGGGATGGAAATCCCTGTGCATTGGGAGTTGATAATTGCCCCGCTTGATTCTCTGAACACTCTCAAACAGTCAGACAGGTTTCTCAGTAAGTTTCTCTTACTGGCCCCACCCCAGCTTTCCCACCACAGCAGAGTCCCAGACACCTGGCTCCTTTAATTCATTTAACCATAATCAGCAACACCATAAAAAATACCTAGAGCTCGTATCTCCAAGGAGGCATCCCCAATAAAGTTACCCCAGACGTTTATACCCTCACAGTCTGCATATCTCTTCCAACAGTGATTTTGTGTCTGGGTTCTCCTGCAGAGACTCTGGGTGACCCCCAGCCTCTCCTTAGCCACCACTCCAGGTGCCCACGCCCCTTGTGCAAAGGGTCAGCCCTGACTCCCGTCTCCTTGCCTGGAACTCCAGCCATTTCCCCCCACCATGGGCACAACCTGGAGCCCACACTGCAGCTGCACACCCAGCTACCTGCACTAGGTGTGTTAATGAGCAAGGCTCTAGCCTCACTCAGAAGCAATTTTGCAGAAAGCATGCTTACTTTCACAATGCACGTGAAGTTGCAAGTGAGCTCTGTGTCCCTGGCTTAAGAAAGATTTGGTTCCTAGAAAAACCCTTCTTTTTACTTGCAAGAGTGACTACAAAAGCTAAGTGCTGGCTTCTCAGTTTGCTGTATGAGTTATATTCTGATTTGTCTCCACATTAGCAAATCACTAAAGCCATGTCTTGCCCACCTCTAAAGCTGGAAACACTTTGCAAATATTCTGAAATCATTAAGCCTTGTAAGGAGATTCTCTCTGAATAAAATCACATCTTCTCATCATAAATCAATAGAACAGAGACCACAAAAGCTAACACTGTATCAACATTTTAGGATGAGACTAAAACTTTTCTGGTAGTAGCGATTAAGAATTTTGTTCATTGGCATTGACAGTCAGTTCCAAGAGAGAGGCTGGTAGAGCTGCTTGACTGGTTTCTTTCTGTTGTCCTCCCAGTCACTCTACATTTTCAAGCTATTTATGCCAACATCCAAGGGGTATGAAATACTGGAACTAAGGTACTATGTTCCTTCAGTCACAATCTCCTCATTAAATTTAAAAAAGAAAATCAAGTATTTTGTTCAACTACTTTAAAAAGTCTGTGTCATGTAATGCAATTTGTACACAATTGCAACTGATGACGGCAGTTCTCCAAACCTCCCTACCCTCATTAAAACAGCTGAAAGGCAAGAATAGCTGGAATCCATGGGACTCATTTGCTGCTGGCTATCTTGAGTGGCACAGTCCCATTTAGAAAGCTATTGAAAATGTGGACCTTCCAGAATAATCATAGCATCAGCACAAACTTTCCAAATGTGTTTCTGTGAAGAGAAACTCACAGACTGCTTCAAACGACTATATGACCTTACACAGGATCATTTGAAACCACCTTGTTTCCTGCCCATATGGTGTTATGTTTAATAAGATGATGAAAGCAGACCAGAAAATCATTGTCTACTTCTGGTATAATCTAATTAGGGATAAAGATTTGTAGGCAGTATCCACAAACCTGTCTATGAGTCAAATCACATCTGTCCTTAGGAAGTTTTATTCTCATATACTTAGCAACTGTGTAAAAAAGAAGCTAAAACTCTTCCATTTGTTCAATAATGGAAATCAGCAGCAGGAGCAGTTAATATTACTGTGTACCTTGACACTCCTTATCATTCTAAAAATTCCAGATTACACTATTTTAAAATTCTATAATTATCACATATCCTTTCAAACTCATTAATTGGAAACAAAAAAGCTTAGAATAAATTAATTTTATCTTTGACAGCTTAAATATTTTGTTTCTCTTTTATTGTGAAGAAGCTGCATCAATTTTTTTTTATTTCTACGGTTCTTAACTCACAAACAGAAATTCTTGAACAATCAATTCATATAGTTATATAGTCACATATTATATAATTATAACTGAAAGTATTGTTATTTAATAATAATATAATGCTTGTAGTATTCACTTACTGATCTTGGCTTTGTACAAAAGTATGTAACATTTCATAACATTTATTTCTGAAGTGGTACATATGCCAAGTTGGGTTTGGTTTTTTTTTTTTGTGTTTTTTTTGTTTGTTTGTTTTGGTTTGGTTTTATTTGGGGTTTTTTTTGGGGGTTTTTTTGGGGGTTTTTTTGGGGGTTTTTTTGGGGGTTTTTTTGGGGGTTTTTTTGGGGGTTTTTTTGGGGGTTTTTTTTTTTTTTTGTTTGTTTGTTTTGGTTTGGTTTTTTTACTTATTTATTTATTTATTGTAAGATCTTTCCTGGGTCAAGAATGAGAATTCCTTCTCCATTGTGGAAGTATTTTGCCTTTTGAAGATAAAAGACTGCAATTGCCAGAGTCTGGGATGCCTGTCACAATTTCAGTCATGGCTTTTCCAGCCGTGTTTCCAAGACCAGACCTTTCCCAGCGTAATTGGTGCATGTTTAAACTGTTTCATCCCACAATTTGAGTTGTGTGTTACAGAAGGGCTCTACAGCAGGAACCACTCAATCCAGTAGAGAACAAGGCTCTCAAGAATCTGGGAATGTGTAGTGGTAGCCCAAGCTGAGCTGGCTTTGCACCCCAAAAACTCCACAAGACCACAATGCCTCCTGTCCTGAGTGCCCACCACAACAGATGGACCCCAAGTCATGGGCTAAATGAATTTTTAATTTACAGACATTTGATGAAGATGGTTCAAAAAATAAAGGAAGGGTATAGGAATATAGTATAAAGGATGGGAAAAGGAGTGATGGCAGATGAGTATCTGTTGGACAGCGGAGGACCTCAACATGATGCAAAGGGTTCAGAACGGAAAGTGGAGATTTTTCAGGGTCTGGCTGGGATGGAGTTAATTTCTTCACAGCAGTCCATAAGGTGCTGTGTTTAGGTTTTGTTACTCAAACAGCCTCCAGAGCAGACTGTGCTGACTGCTGTTAAACAGTGCTTTCACAGGGTCAGGGCTTTCTCTGCTCCTCAGATTGCCACCTTTCCCACCCTTGGGGAAGAAGCCGGCAGGGGACACAGCTGGGACAGTGATGTGCATTGATCACAGCAATACTCCAGACTATATAATGTGGTAATATGCAATAAAAGCTCAAGGAAAAGAGCAGGAAGCAACAATATTCATGCTTATTGCCTTAGTCCTCCGCTTGCCAAGCAGCCATCACATCTGTTGTCCAGCAAGTGGCTGAGCTTCTGCCTGCTAATGAGAAGTAGTGAATAAATCCCTTTCTTGTTTCATGGTGCACACAGCTTTTGCTCCACCTCTCACTCAGTGCATGAGTGCTTTTGCCTTCCTTCCAATTTCTCCCCAGCCTGTGGGTGATTGAGCAGCTGTGAAGACACTTATGTTCTGGCCACGCTCAGGAACATCCAGTAAATTCAGAATCAGAGTCATATATATTGTCATGGGACCAGCCAGATCCCAAGGAATGAAATCCAAGTGAACCAACTCAGAAAGGCTCATGATGTATTCCATCTTATAATGATCTTTGCTAGGATGCCCAAAAAGGTTTTTGCATACATTGGCACTTCCAGGAGATCAGTGGGAATTTCTGTCTGGATTTTTCAGGCCATGTTTTCTCTGTTATTTCTCTGTCTTCAAGATATTTTCAAAATTTGGCCTTTTCCAAAGACTCCTGAACCTCTGTGCTTGACCCCACCTCTGTCAAAAGGAGAGATGAACAAAGAAAGAGCAGTGTTTTAAGGGAAAACCAGGCAAGGCATGAAAAGATATGTAGCCTGTGATTACTTTATGTAGCTACTCCACACTTTACTCCACTTTCTTGATTAACAAGAAAATCCCCAACAAACAAAAACAAGCACAGACAAAACAAAAGAAAGCCACTTGCAATAAGAAGTCCTTTTGGAAGACCTGAAGGAGGGATGTGTGGGTACAGGAACTGGGCAGTTTTGTCCTCATTTGGAGAAAAGAATGTCATCTGTCCAGAGGAAATTCTTGGGGTTCCTTTGAGATAATTTATCTGGGGGCTCAGCTTTCATGTTTTACAATTTCACAGCACAGAACAGCTTAATTATAATTACAATGCATGGCATGGCATACCTTGCTCAAGCAATGAGACATGACAAGCTATGAATTTTTGTGAGATTATTAGACACCGTGAACAATGTGACAACATGAAAGGCCAAAGGTCAGAGGCAGAATCACTTTAATCACTCAGAAAGTATCATAATTACCCTGAAGTGCATTTCCTGCTCTGTCTCATACTGCTGTGAAACAGAACGGGATTGGGCAAATAAAGTTCAAGTATTTTCTGGCCATCAAGGATGCTGCACCTCACCTCCCCAGCTGCCAGTAAAGAAGCACTCTTTTACTACCGCTCTCCCAAGCTAAATCACAGTTTGTGTTACAAACATACTTTACTCAATAAAAAGGTTCACATTTTTAGAGACAAAATTATATTTATGGTTGGCTATCTGTTTTCCTCCCTTTACCAGCATGAAATATCTGAAAGTAGCCTCTTCTGGTGCTAGACTTAAAATATTTTTATCAGTTAATATAGGAGAGAAAAGCTACATGCAACAGACTGTAGACTGATAATTAGTCATATTAGCAGTATAATATATATCTTTGGAGAATTAATTCAGTATTTAGCTGAAGCATGTGATAAAATATGCCAAGAAAAATCCATAAACACCTTCCAGTGTCAGTATTGCCATACATAATGCTGCATTACAATCAGTGTTACCATTACTTCACCTTATGCTGCGACCTTTCAGACCTCCACTGCAGCATCAGCTCTAGGACACAATTCTGTCCTTAATTACAAAACAGGAATCTATGCTTCCTTATGAGTATTGAGAAAGGCATCAAATAAGGATGTGGAGTGCAATCAGATTAATTCCTGCAGACAGCAGTGCAGCTTGGTCGCTGGTTTGGCAGAAGGCATCATATTTTTAAATCTGTGAATCTAAACTTTGTAAGTGATTAAGATTTCTTACTTTGCTGCACCCATGTTTTTGTTCAATCCAAATACCTAATTCTTCTGACAGCTATTTATTAAATTTTTACATACAGAAACTTAAATTTTGGACATGTTTGTGCCCCTGTAAAACAAGGCAGTGCAAGAACTTTCATCTTTTTGAATATGAGAAAACCTGGTTTTTATGTGTGGCCTACATATGTATTTTGAAGGTATTTAGAAATATTTAGTCCTGTTCAAGAAGGGCAAGGTGGAACAACATTTTCTTCAAAAGACAGAAGTGACTATTCTCTGAGGAACTCCATTAGCCAAAGGCAAGAGATTTGAACATTCCAACCTTGCGCTTTGCCAAAGAATGAAGTTAATCAAAACAGGTTTTGCACAGGTACACTTAAATGTTAGATGTAGTCTAAAAGATGTCTCATGGTGGCAGGATGATCACGTAACTCCTGGAGAATGTTCAGGCTCCTCTGGCACAAAATCATCCAGAGCAACTCACACTTCTTATGGGTTCATCAGAGTGCAAGAACAGTGTAATGTAATTGCCAATTAATTTAGTATAAAAATCTTAAATAAAAAACACCTTACTGCCAATTTGTTAAATTTGGCAGCCTGATGTGTCAAAACAGAAGCCAGCTGTGCTGGCTCCTTGCAAGCTGTAAATTACTGATATACTCTCTGCATCCTTTGTGGCTGGAGATGAATAATGCATTCCCATGCTGTACTTCTCCTGGTGAAAATTGCCAGGTACTACTTATAGCTTAAAACACTGTTTTTCTTTTTTTTCTTTTGTCACTCTTTAATGCCTCTTCTTCACTCACAACTTGACTCTCTTGCTACTACTTTAAATACCACTCCTAATGCCTTTTTGAACAGAAAAGAAAGAAAGAAAAAAAATCCAAACAAACAAAAAACAGGAAAACCAAACAGGTTGATAAGCTAAGAAGCAAAAAAATATTTCCTAGGAAAATTCACTCAGCATGTTCTGCATGTGCTGGGAATTGGAAAATTGGCAAATTCTGACTGAGGAATTAGACCTGGGCACTACTCATGCTATTGCTGAATTTGCACCAGGGCAAGTAATGGAATTACACTAGGATACTCTCCATTATTAAATGTCAGCTTTGGCTGCCTTTGAACTCACAGTTCTGGCTAACCCACCTCGTTGTCGTGTCCACCCCTGTGACCACCCTGGACCTGCGCAATGTGGGTTACAGTCCTGCTACACCAGCTGGCTCACCAGCATCCCAAAAGACACCAGTGTCCACTGAGATGTTTGCCCTCAGAGAGAGTTTTGCAGAAATTATGTAAAACTGCTAAAACCTCTCCTCAATTCTCTAAACATCACAAGCGATTCTGCAATGGATGAAAAGTGACTGGAGGTGCTGTTTTCTGACAAACACTCCTTATGAACCTGGCACAGTACATTTATACCACTGACAACTCATCTTCAAAAAAAATTGCTTTCTGTCTGACGGCATATTGAGACAAGAAGCTTTGTCAAGCAGAAGGAACTAGAGGAATCCTTCCATTTTGAACGGTGCAGGAGAATGGGTCACAGGGAATGTTAAGGAAGTACCTGTGGAGGTCAGGTAAAGTTTTGCCCAAGCAACCTTCTTTTTTGTTTATGCTGGCAACCACTGTGACATGCAGTTTGTACGGGCCAGTGACAAATGTTTATGTATTGCTCTGACACACACACTCCCACAAAAAATTAATTTTTTCTGGCAGGGTGGTAAAAAACTGTTTTTCTTCTTCTCACTTACTTAATTAGATTTTAGTTACTCTAAGATGAGAAAATATTTTTAGAACCAGTCTGTTAAGATTTGTCAGGAGAGGATGAACCTGTCATTTAAAGCTGCAGTACAACATATCCATGCACAGAAACTGAGAGAAAACAGGGATCTAGAACAGCAGGATGAAAGAGGGATAATACCCAGGATATATCCAGTCCACCTGCTGTAGATACTACAAATCCAGAAAAGCTTACATTTAAAGGAACTATCCTCGGGAAGGCAGGTTGCTTTGCACATGGCAGCAGGGACAGTTCATGAACATAAGGATGACATGTATTGCTTTAAACTTTACTATTTCACACTACTTCCAAATACTGTCCCCTTCCCAGATTAAATCGGGTAACTTTTAGTAGTTTTGGAGATGATTAGTCAGAGTGATGACATTAATGTCATGATTAGCAATAAGGAAGCAAGTTCTCCTTCTTCTGCACTGGTGTACAAGACCTCACCTGCAATACGTGATAAAGAATGGTGGCACCTCAGGGTTCAATCTTTGTTTCCTAAAAGCTAGCACTGAAGTGGATATTGGTGGGATAAATCATGGAAGGATACCCACAACCCCATCCTTGGAAACATTCCCAGTCAGACTGGATGAGACTCTGGGCAACCTGGTCTCGTTGATGATGTCAATGCTCATGGCAAGTGGGTTAGAAGCACCTTCCAACCCCAAACTAAACTATGATTCTAGGATATCTGCACAGCACTGGACATCCACCAGTTTGGCATTCCATTGTCTGTCACAGGCTCTTAGGATTTTCAGGATGGCAGTTTCCCTCTTCTGTCTATCTGTGCCATGGTAAGTTCAGTTTTCAGTTGCTGAAACAGTAAAGATCCTTATGGAACGTTATGCAGGTTCTTGAGAAGATGATTTGAAAAAAACCTGATATTACCTTATTTGTACCTGCATATGGATAGGGAATAGATGCCTGGCTGTTGGCCACATCAACAAAGCTAGGCTACAGCCATTTCCAATCTCAGCACAGCAACAATCTCCTTTCCTCCCTGCCAGACTTTGTGCCTGCACAAGCTGTCAGGGTAAAGTGACATTCTGCTTCTCTTCTCCCCAGCATGTACTCCTGAGATAAAGAAATATCTGTCCTGAGGTATTGAGGGGACCTGAAAATCCCTGCAAACAACAGGGACATAAGATAGACATCAATAGGTACTTTGAATATGAACACAAAATGAAAATTTTGCAATCTGCTAAAAATCAGCAAGGATCACCCAGACAAAGGTATTTTAGAGATATTCACTGCATCCAGAGAAGAGAGCTAGACTTCTGAAATGCCAGAACTGTGAATGAATAATTCCTCCTCTAAAAAATTACTTATTCTGGGAACCACATGGTAAGGCATGAAAGAGTTTTGACAGTTTATTCATCAGTTCTACCAACAAAACAAAATAATGTTTCACAGAAAGACAACATTCATTTCTCTTAGCATCTAGGTGGGGTTTTCTTACTGACTCTCCCAGGTTAAACAAATTCACTTTATTCCCACTCACCAGCTATCAGATACCTGAAATTCTGTCAGAACAGTTACAAATCCAAATATTAAGACACCCTGTTCACTTTTTAGAAAAACAAAGTGCTAAATTTATGATGAAAAGAAATCTAATAACCAATAAAACCACAGAGAGGAGAAAGTTAGAGGCAACACACAATGTGTAGCTCAGGGAGTGAATAAAACCCCAAACACACAAGTGTGTTTAAAGCTGTGAAATTTTAAAATGATACAATATGTGTATGCCACACTCAAGCTGTGGCATTCATGTGCTAATGGAAATTACCAGACCTTGATGATAACATCAGTCCTTCCTAAGAAAAAGAAAGTGTGTTTGAAATTGTTTGATGAGGATTCACTTGACTGTCAACAAATTATTTCCTCCAGAGAATGTTATTTTGGGGGATGAAAGCCCTGACTTCAGAAGATATTTGGAATGACAGAATCAGAGAATGGTTTGGGTTGGAAAGGACCTTAAAAGACCATCTAGTTCCAACTCCCTGCCAGGGGCAGGGGAGCATTTTCCACTAGACCAGGCTGCTCAGAGCCCAGTCTGGCCCTGAACAATTCCAGGGATGGAGCATTCAGAATTTCTCTGGGAAACTTGTGCCAGCAGCTCACCACTCTCACAGTCAAGAATTTCTTCCTGATGTATAATCTCAAACTGCCTTCTTCTAGTACTTTATTTCAGTTAGAAGTTGTTTTTCAGAGTCTGTGAAAACTTGTTTTCAAAAGGTGTAAAGTGCAAAGAAGACATGGACTGGATACCTCAGAGAAAGGAGGAACATTTTTTTTAAAGTCAGGGGCCTCTGGGTATTGGTTTGAGGAACTTGGTAGTTTTCAGCTCTGGCCATGCACCAGTGTCTCTGGTATCACTGCCAATGTGGGTAGTCTTTCCCAGAGTAATTTTTTTCTCTTACATGTATTGTGAGACACCTGCACTCAGCAAAATAATGAGATGCAGCATTCCCCAGCTATCATAATGATAGTTTTTTACAGAGGTTTTAAAAAGAGATATCCTTGTTTGCCAGTGGAAACTGAAGAAAAGAAGTTCAAATAATCCCTCCCCTTGTCCATGCAGTGAATTCTTACTGCAGAGAAAATTGTTCTGTGTCCCAGCTGAGATGAAGGATCTCTCCAGTTTAAAGGCAGTTAAATGAGAAATTGTCATTAATTAAACCTAAACTAGGGGCAACACTAAGCAATAGTCATGGCAGAAAGAAGCTGCTACTGAGCAAATAATACCTCCAGAGAGTAAAACACAATTAGAAAAAAAATAACCCCAGCACTGAAATGAGAGTTTGGTCATAACCTTTCTATTTCCTAATCCATCAAATATTCCCAGATAGCTGATAATCCATTTTTTTCTTTAAACCTTAAAAAAGTCAGTGTGCTACAGAGCAGATGGCAAATGCTACTCCATTATCTTTTCTCATACATAGTGGGATATTTTGGCCATGCTTTAGCTTACAGGACTTGGCAGACCACCAGGAAAAAAAAAATCACCTTAAGACTAAGGCTTTCATTTTTTTACCATTGGTTTCACAAGATCAGAATCTTCAGACTAGGTTATCAGAAAATTGTTTGACAGAGAAAAGGAGACAAATCCACAGGCATCCAAGAAAAGGCATTCAGCTCAAAACTAGGTGAATGAAAAATGCAGAAGACCTGTTATATTGTGTAATCATTTGGGTGATGCTGAATTTTTCCAACTACCTCCAGGAAAGTTGTAGAGAAGGCAGAGCCAGACTCACCCCACCTGGGGGAAAGGAGATCTCTGGTCACTATGAAAGTGGTCAAACACCAGCACAGGAGCCCAGAGAGCTTGTAAAGTTTCCAGCCTTGCAGGTATTTGAACCCAGCATCCCAAAGCAACCTGAATCAGATGGTCCTGCTCCAAAAGGCACATTTGCACCACAAAAGGGAGAAGCAGGTCCTCTCCAACCTGCAAAGCTTGACTGATTCCACCTCTTACATTCAATTAATACACGCATCCATCAATCCATAATGGAGTAAAATTCTATAATTTCCTCCTTTTTTTTTAAATCACAACATTCATTTTAAGCACAGGAATTTTGCCTTAGCAACATTCAGAGAAACACCAGAAAGCATCAATAAAGTACATAAATAAATAACTCCCATAAGAAGAGTCAGTTCCTCCTCCCTTGTTGTCTTATTTTATGAAAAGAATCAGCCCACTAGGAAACACCTTCAAAGAGGCCAAAAATTTTTTTAAACCCCACATTTTTAAGGAGCTTTTCTCAGGTAAATCTATGTTGGCAGATTCTTTGAAAGAATGGTAATTTTTCAAAACACCTTTAGCTAACAAGCTGCTGGCACAAAATCAACATTCCTGAATAATTTAGTGCTGTTAAACTATTCTACCACCTGCATATATTATTCTCCCACTTCAACAACAGTGTTCATTCACCTGAGTAAGCCAAAAACCAAGCTCCCTGCTTATTCTTGTGCAAACAACAGAAGGCTTTTGCTACTCATTTTTACATGTACCACTCAAATCATTAACATGTTTAATTTCCTGGACTGTGACATCAATATCACAGCACGCATTCCTGTGAATAAAATGTTAGGACCACACAGCAGGAGACAAAACTGTGTGCTGAAGTACTGAGAGTACATAATTGGCATAATATTCTGACTCTGTTGGCATGATATTCTGACTCTACAAAGTCAGAAATCAAAGCAGTTGGAAGTAGGCCAAGGCACCCATTTGTCCTAAAAAACAGCTTCTATCCAAGTTTCATAAAACCAGATAATCAGAACCATTACAACATTTTGGACAGATAATCAGAACCATTACAAACTCCAAATCAAAAGTACAAACTCTGAATAACCAGAATGTGCTGGGCAGAGAGTCTTTGGCAGTACTGGCACAGCAATACTCCCTTCTCCAAAGCCTACTGCTCTCTTAGCCTGGCTTTCAGAGGTCACAGCCCTGCCACCCATTTTCTCTGTGACATAAATAAAACGTTTGCTTCCCCTGCTGTCTCCATTTTCAATCTCCCAATAGCAAGAGACACATCCCCTGTCCTGCTGGCTTTGGGGTGGGCTGCTATAAACCAGTAACCAGCCACTGTCCTCTGTCCATCAGCTTTGGAGATCCTTTAGAAACTCTCCATTTTATCCTGGAGGATGCAATTTGAATGGTTTAACAGAGAAGCAGTTTTGGCAGGTCCAGGCCTCTGCCAACTCCCTAGAATGGCCTCCCAAAGGAACCTCTCAGCTTCCGACCTCAGACTGGATCGTTTTGTCTCTTTGACTCATTAATGGCCCCCAACAAAAGTAATGTGAACTTTGCACCATACAGTTAGCAGCATCTGAGGACAAAGAAGTCAAGCTTCACTACATGTTAGCACTTCACAAATTAAAACCTTCTTTAGGGAAAATTAATCAATCCACATTTCTCAGCCTGTCTGCCTTCTGCTAGTGGCTTTCAAGACCATTCAGAAGCTTTGCAGTCAATTAAGTACTTTCCTGAAAAATGAAGCTACACAGATGCAGAAAATACCACTGTCATACTATTCAAAAGCCATTGAATAAAGGTGAGAATGTTCCTGGTTTGAGACAGGTCTCAGGTTCTTTGTTTATACTAGCAGATACTTCAGTGAGACTCCTTGAATAGTATGAGAATGCTCAGGCTGAAGCTGTCGCTTTAGGCATCTGTGTATTTGCTTAGAATCTGTTGATTAAAAGGAGTTACTTCAATTAATAACTCTAGATGGAAAGGCAGTTTTGTCCCCATTGTGGTTCACTCTCCTTTTTTCATCTGCCTATAGTATACAGCTCCTAGTTATTGTCTCACAGTAGATTGTCCTGCACTGGAGATCAGGTACATAGCTTTTAGAAGAAAAGTTGTTTGCTATTAATCAGTTCTTTTCTTCTTGCTAAGGTACTTGGCTGTTTTCCAAGACATTGCCCCATCCCACCACACTGTGACATTGTTCTTCAGTCACTTAATGCCCTAATCAGCAGTACCTTCTCTGCAGGGAGCAATTTCACATAAAAAGGTTTCATTCTTCTCTGACATTAAAATATGCTCTCACTTTTCCAGGTCCACACTGAAAAAGTTTTATTCAGTCTTTTTTTCTGTGAATGCAGAGTGGCATTACCACTGTCTGGCTGCTCACACTCACCACAAAATAAACAGAGTGAAGTTGTCCTGTCTCATCTGCAATGGTACAAATACCATAAAAGCAGAGAGCTATGGCAAATCATTAACTTGGTTTCTTTGCATCTCTCACCTACCATTGCTTGTCTTTGAAAAGCTCTTCCAACACAGTCTCACTTCTGACCTGATGGGAGTGACTGAGTCCTCCCTGATATGAGAAAATCTCCCCAGGTTTCCACGTAGGTGGAGGTGCAGGGCAGGGCAGGGGACCTCACCCTCTCTCCACAGCAAGGAGGTAGAGAAACATCTGGTACAGGCAGAGCGACTGCTCAGCACATGGGGGGCTCCCCAGAGGAAGGACCACCATCAGGAATGCTGAAATGCATCCTCTTCATCTCAGCCACAGTAGCCCCTGAGCTCCCGGAGCATTTTGTAATTCAGTGTGCTATTGGGATAGAGTTAGTTTTCTTCACAGGGGCTAGTACGGGCTGCATTAGAATTTGTGCAGAAAACAGAGCTGATAACACAGGGATGTTTTCATTACTGCTGAGCAGGGCCTGCACTGAGCCAAGGCCTTTTCTGCTCCTCAATCTACTCCACCAGTGAGGAGATAAGCAATCAGCTGCACAAGTTACTCAGAGGGCAAACACTGGCAGTGAAACCTCACATGCAGTGGATCTTTCACTTGGCACAGTTTCATGCTGTGTGAAGGGCACAAAGCAGCTTGTGAGAGAGATTCCTCATAATATCACGTATGCCACACAACCCTGAAATATGGAACACAGATAAATATTAAAGGTCAAGAAAAACATTCAACTCTTCACTTTCCATGCAAAAACATGATAGGTGTCAAAAATACAAAAGCCCTCTACTGAAGTCCTGGAAATTTCCCTCTTCTTCACAGACAAGGAAATTAGCAATTTATTTTTTAATCTGTATATTTCAAAATGTTTAGGTTTCTCCTGGGACCTCACACAGTGTTAATAAAATCTATCTCTATTCTGGAAAAAATGTCAGAAATCAATATATGTTCCAAAAGACAAGAAGTTAATCTTATCCTAACCAAGAGCCACCACCTTAGATAAAAGCTGTATGCACAAAAGAAAAAAGTTTCCCATTTGTATTAAATTGCCCATAAAGAAGATCAACATTATAACTCAGTCTAGACCTGTTGGATTTTCAATATATCAAAATTTATTACATACTTCAGAGCAATTTTTGCATGAGCTAGTGACTTGTCTCCTTTGGAGGTATATTTAAACGTTCAGATGCACTGGAGAATTACATTATTAAACATGTTGCAGAGAATATTAAAAATGGAGTGCTGACAAAAATTTATTTGTTTTGCACAGAAAATTCTGACACCTGCTCATGATCATTGCTATGACTTCAGTCTGAATCACACAAAGAAACATTAACCTGTTGGAGCAAGGCCAAAGCAGTCTGCAAAGGTGCTGAGAAGGCTGGAGACAGGCTGAGAGAGCTGGGGTTGTCCTGTCTGGAAAAGAGAAGGCTCCAGAGAGACCTTAGAGACCCTTCCAGTATGTAAAGGGGCTCCATGAGAGCTGGAGAGGGATCTGTAGGACAAGGGCATGTTAGGAAGAGGGGTGATGGCTCCAAACTGACAATGGGCATGTTTAGATTAAATATGAGGAAGAAATTCTTGACTGTGAGGATGGTGACACCCTGGAACACATTGCCCAGACAAATTGTGGCTGTCTCATCCCTGGAAGTGTCCAAGGCCAGGTTGAATGGCTCCCTTAATGAGGTTCATTTTCCTTCTTTGTTAGACATAGGTATCAGCAGGAGGAAATAAGAAGTTGCCCCTGCCCCAAGGCAGTGGGATTGGAACTCGATGGTCTTCAAAGACTGTTCCAACTCAAATGGTTTAATATTTCTATGATTCTCTGATTATCTGCTAAAGGAACACTGTGGCCTTGGCCACTGGCCAGAGTGCATTAAAAACAGTAGCTTTTTCCTTTTCTGTTATACTTCCTACCCCTAAAAATAATACCCAGCACAATTTGAGATATTGTCCAGTAGCCATACCCTTTCTCAGGAGACTAATAATCCTCAGACATTAAATCCCATTCATAAAACCAGAGCAATGTGATCAAACAAGGTAGGTGGATTCTCAAGAAACAGAAATCAATACAACTCTGCTGAAATCCTTGAAACTGAACCAACAAATTAAGTAAAATATGAAGGACCTGATCCACAGGCCAAACACAATGATATTTTTTAATCTTCTCTTTGAAGGGGTAGAATGTGGAGGTCAGCACTGAAAGATGTTATGTATGTTTTAAAGATGTCCATTTCTTCACATCACTTGCATTTCCTACATTCCCTAACATTTCCCTTGATATCACACAGCCCTTTCCTATCAAAAATCCTCATGTCTTTTACTTTGGTTCTCTAAATCTTCTCAAACAGCCACAGGGTTTTGCAGAACACTGTTGGAGGAGATTTTGAAGAAGCTACGATGAAAGTGTGCTGCCTCATGGTTTGGTGGATGAAGTACCTATTCCTCTAGACTGTTAATCAGACATGGTTTTGTGGAAATAAGACGTGTGCAGGCCTGAGCATACTGACAAGAGATCTGTGCTGCAGTCACAGACATTCAGATATGGGATTTCTGATTGCATGTACCAATATTCCTCCATCTCCACCAGCTGGAGCTGTACTGTACACCAGATGACCATGTGTGATGGAGTATCTGTGTGTCACATTCTCCATGCAAAAATATTACTTCTACATTTGCTAAAAAATACCTGGGTCTGTTTTCTCCCCCAGCTAGAATATAAATCTCTGATCCAGAACAGCACTTTGTGAGCCATTAATAGAACACAGAAGGTCAAAGAACGCTAAAAGAGAGTTTCAGTTTATGAAAAACCACAGTGTAGGAAAGAAATTTAAAATGTAAATATGCTTCATGTTAGGAATGTAATTAGTAATTCGTGGAAATAAACGCTGTACAAAATATTAAGTGTATGAAATAAACTGTGGAAGGGGGGGGAAGAATCCCTTTTTCCTTCAGGTTGGGAATTCTTGGCCAGATGACCCACAGCAGATGGATATCACGGCATTTGCATCCAAAGAGGACTCCAGCTGCACCAAGGATGAGCATTCAACAGCACCTACTTTGCCCAAAGACAGCCAGGTGCTGATGGCCCAGACGAGATGCTTATCTGAGGGGGGCCAGGATCATCATCACCCTGAATCCGAATGCCAGATTCCGGGAACCAGGGAAGTGCATCGTTCTATTCCTGGATGAAGGCTTTGTGCAGCCTAGGCCAGAGAAAGATACCAACATGAATATGAAGAACTCCGAAAGAAACAAAGACTTTCTGCCGCGGGCGAAATAAACTGTATAAGAACTGCTACCTCAAAGCAGTTGGTGTGGACGGGGAGAATCTGGTCTTAGCGAAGACAGGTTCCACGTTCACCCGTATCATCGACCGGGGGTGATACGCTGTCCGTTTTTGGTGGTGGCTATCAGACTGTTATTACGGTCGCGAGATAAATTTTATTTTTCATATTTTTATTAAAATTGGCTGACTCGCAATTTTCATTTATAACACTTCAGATTGCATTTGGTACAGCACGTGGCAGAAGAAGTTTGAAGTTTTCAAGACATCATGTTTAGGGCAATCAATGCCTCCAGTCCTCCAGCACTGAAACTTGAGATGCCAGGAAGACACATGCACATCAAAATCGTCAGCAACTGCATAATCAAGGCAGGTTGGTATAGGTCTTTCACAGCTTTACACCTGAAACTGATGGTGTGAGTTCATGTGGTGTTAACAGCTCATTAGCACATGATAGAAAAGAGAGGCATAAAATGCAAGATATCTGCATAGTAGAAGTCCAAGGGACTGTTCCTAGGATAAGCATTATTTGGACCCACAGGAATTAACATTAATTTGTCTTCCTGGAAGACAGAATCATGGAATAGTTAAGGTTGGAAAAGACCTCCAAGTTCATTGAGCTAATGCAGCACTACCTTGCAAACTACTAAACCATGCCCCCATCCACACACCTCTGGAACACTTCCAGAGGCAGTGAGTCCATGGGCACTCCATTCCTCCTCCAATGCATGACCACACATTCAGTGAAGAATTTTTTTTCCTGATATTGATACTAAATCCCCCTTGATGCAATGTGAGGCCATTTCCTCTTGTCCTTTCACCCTGCAGTGGATTAGACAAATTACAGGTTCCAGGTCTTGCATACCAGTGTGGGACATTTTGGAAAACCTGATGAAGTGAAAACCCTGTAGAGAGATCATGATGAAGGAGTGATACATACCTGTACTGCTGCAGATCCCTAAGTTTGTCTGTGCATTTAAATGTTTCCTCCTGCTGATACCTACATCTAACAGAGAAGGAAAATAAACCTAATTCTGAGGAGATTAAAGTAAGAACACACAATACTCTTCACCCTTTATTCACATCTGCCACACCACGTGTGAGAAGACTGTGCTCCAAATTATCTCGTCAGATTCTGCTTTTAATTTCCTAGTGATTAATTTTGCAAAGTAGCAGTCTATGTTCTGCTGAACAGCTGATTTTTGCTTTGCAATAAGTTGTTTTTATGATAAGAAATCTTTAAGCTGAATAAAATCGGGAAGAAATGTTAAAATAATTTAGAATATTAATTGGAAAGTAAAATGGATGAACAACAAACACATTTCTCGCAGTTTTGTTTTAGTAGTGTGTAGACACGCTTCTTGCCTTGTCACTTGCAGGTTGACAGCATCTATACCATATTTTCCTCAGCAAATAGGAGGATGGGGGGGTTGCAATTAATATTTGTTTGACTCTTTTTTCCAAGGTAGTTTTATATAGCACACACCCAAAAAGCATGCATAAACTCAAATCTATAAAAAGCCTTGGTTTTCATCGCCTTTTCCAATGCAAATCCTGTTTCAGATTTATCACCACTTAACATCAGGAGAACAGAACACTCAGAATGCTGTGCATGGCACTAGTCTGTTTGCCAGTAGCAAAGATAGCCAGCTTTAATTGTGAACTAAACAAGGAGCTTTTAGAGATGGGCTTTACTCTGACACCAGCCTGATAAGTAGCAGATTGCATGACTGAAAAATTCAGCCTTTTGCTTGCCAGTAGTTCTTACTAAACGTTGGTCATTTATTGTCTCTCTGTTAGTTCTTTTGGTTTGGGGGTTTTGGTTGGGTTTCTTTTTTTGTTTGTTTGTTTGTTTGGGGGTTTTTTGGGGTTTTTGGGGGGGATTTGTTTTTTTTTTTTTTTGTTTTTTTTTTTTGTTTTGTTTTGTTTTGTTTTTTGGGGGGTTTTTTGGGTTTTTTTGGGTTTTTTTTGCTTGTTTGTTGTTTGTTGGTTTTGTTTTGTTTTGTTTGGGTTTTTTTCTGTTCAGTCTTTTGGGATAGCAGGGGCAGCTATCCTCAGCAATCACACTGCTCACGTGTTAGGGTGTGAATGGACTTCTCTGGCTTCAGAAAGGCTTCCCCAGTTTTAATCTTCAGTGGAAACACAGTGGTACAGTTAGCTGTCCATGCAAAGTGCATTCTGCTCTCCACTTTGGAACATCGGGAGGCTTCTAGACACCACTCTGCAATGGATTTCAAGTGTTTTCTGCTCATTGTGTCTGGGGTAGAATTATTTTCTTTCCAAGGGCTGGTACGAGGCTGGGTTTTGGATTTGTGCTGAGCACAGAGCTGATAATACAGAGAAGTTTTTCTTATTGCTGAGCAGATCCAAGGCCTTTTCTGCTCCTCCTGCAGCCATCTGGGGAAGCACGTGGAAGTACCTGGGAGTTTAGGAGGGGACAGAGCCAGGGCAGGAGATGCAAAGAGTCCAAAGGGACATTCCAGACCATATGGCATCATGCTCAGTGGGCGGAAAGAAGAAGGAAGTTTGGGACATTTGGAGTCATGGTGTTTGTCTTGTGTTTATCTTCCCAAGTCACCATTACATGTAACAGGGCCCTGCTCTGCTGGGCTGAATGCCTGCCTGTCCGTGGGAAGCAGGGAATTTAATTCTTGTTTTGCTCTACTTGTGTGCATGGGTTTTGCTTTCCCTATCAAATGGTCTGGATCTCAAGCCATAAGTTTTCCAGCTTTTAGCCTTTTGATTCTTTTCCTCAATTCCTCTAGCAAGGGAGTGAGTGAGCTGCAGTGTGGGTCTGGACTGCTGGCTGGGCTTAAGCCACAACACCTCCTCAAACTGCTTTCAACAAGTCCATCAGTGTCACCCACAGCTTAATCCCACCTGCTTCACACTCATTTTTTTGGTTGGCTTGTGTTTGACTTTTCCATCTGATGCAATTTATACTCAGATTCTGACACTCTGGCTCTGGCCGACCTCAACTTCACTCATGGGTTGGTGCCATTCCTTGCAATAACACAAGTAAAGAGCTCACATGATGACTCATGCTCATTAAGGATACCCTCCTTTCACCCTGAATCCTTTAGGTAATCCAATTCAACTGCTCACTTTAATATCCTTGATTTGATTGTGTCATTTGAATGGCACTAAACCAATGTTCTGCTTCCAGAAAAATTCCCATTAAGATCAAAATAATTCTTCATGAATCCTTACTCTCTTCTACACAGAGAATAGTAAAGAGTTCAACATACACTAATTTATTTTGCTTCCTTTAGTTGTGTCTGCCTGATGAATCACAGAATATCCCTAAAGACCAGAAAGAAAAAGCTGATAGCAACAAAACACAATCAGGTTTTGATTTTTTCTTGCTCCCTGTTCAAACATATCTATCTACTTCCTATGGTTCTACTCTGTCTACCCTAGCTACAAAAATGAGGGCTGTGGATGGCTCCCTGAGGACCTCTGCATCCATCATAATTTTCAGTTTGGCAGGAGAGAAAAAAAAGGTGACTAGCCAGTAGTCTGTGCAGGAGAGAGGAACCATGCAGCCCCTGATAAAAGGATGCTGACTGTGGGAAAAACATGATAAAGCAAGATCCAGATGGTAAGAAAATTCTATAAATACTCTTAATTGCTAGCCAAGATGTCACCAGCACTTGTACCATCATACCTATCTGCATCAATCACCTGGAGAGAAACACTCAGGAAATGTAGCTCTGCTAATTCCTCTGTTTATTGAACTATTCATTTGTTTGCAAAACGCTGCCTACACCTGTCTTGTACTGCAGCTCCCAGGGACAAGCTCCCACTTTGTTATGTTTGTTCAGCAATGAGCACTGAAAAGAACCCAAAACAAACAAACAAACAAACAAAAAAAAAAAAAATAAAAGCCCACAAAAAATAAAACCAAACCCAAACCCAAAACAAAACAAAAGAAAATCCCCCCCCACAAAAAAAACCCACCAAGCCTGTACATCCCCTGGCTAACATTCTCTGTCAGGGAGATCTGGGATGCAAGCCAAATAAACCCCTGAATCCATATCCATGCCTCTATTATCAGGGAAATTTTGGTAGGCTTCAGACACAAGTTCCTCCTGTAGCTGCCAAAGCACAGAGCAGCTAAAGAAGTCAGAGCTGAGGTTCAGAAGGAAGATTTTGTTTTCAGGCCTGTGTATCTTTCTAGGCAGTAAGATGGTCACATAAATCTGCAGAAATGGATGAAAATGTAATGCCAAGACAACAGACTAATTTATTCACAAAGCATTTCCTGCATGCTATGTTAATTCCAGCACAGAAAAAGCATTCTGAAAATTGGCACATGTACTGTGTGTGGTGTCTTAATTGCCTGTTAAGGTTAGAAGAACACTGCTTAGGAAACAGGTAAAGTCTGTTACTACCATGTGCAGCTTCAAGCTTCAGGCAGCTTCAGTGTAGGCTCTAACTGCGGGTTTATTTACAGATATTACAGCAAACTTCCAAAAGAAGGGGCAGAAAGAAGAAAAAAAGCTAGAACACCATGTAAAGCGGCTTTTGTGCCAACACTGACAAACTACTTACTGTTTTCCACTGCTGAGGTTAAGTGCTGGGGCATGTCAGAGCAAACCAAGAAACATTCTGAGGAGGCAGATCTCCATCAGGCTGCTTTGTTTCTCTAATTTTAGCACCCAGGCAGAGAGGATCAGAGAACAAAATGATACTTCAGGTGACCTGGTATCCATGAGGTATTGAATCTGAGAAACCTTCACAGAATGTGTCCAGTGAGAATAATGGAAGTCTGTAGGCAAAATCCCCATTGCTCTCCCATTGCATCTGTGACTTTCTAGCGGTGCTGATACATGTGCTGCAGTCAAAATGATGATGCCTTGCACCTGTGTTTTTTACAAATATAAATAAAGACCAAACTGAAAAGGTGGTGGTTTTTTAGCCCTGCTCCTAGGAGTGTCTCTGCTACACACCTCTTCCCAATGCATCATAAAGTGTAAAGAAGGAGACAGAAACAAAGGAATATTCTGATGCATGCCTACATCAATAGCAGGTGTCTCTGTCAGATCTTTTGGTGTATTTCAATCTCTGTCAGCTTGTCAGTTGCATAAATCTATACTCACAATAATTAAAATCAAATCCTTGCTTTGCACTCTCCAAGTTGCATCACACAGCACTTTGCACATTTTTTACTGAGACAGCTCAAAGGCAGACATCCAGAGAGCTACAAAAATGCAGCTTGTGGTCAGGTAATCAGAGCAGTGACAGCGAGAAACTTGTCACTCATCAGAGGAGCGAAATGTAGCCTGATTTTCCAGCCCCTATTGTAAGAAGAAATTGATGCTCTAACATTTAATGCAAAAAATAGTTCTCTTTTCTGGAGGCTAATCCCTGGCAGATGGAGACACAAGTTTTCAGCTTAGTGTATTAGTGATTCTTCATTGTGTCAGCTGTGCGGTAATACCAAATGCAGACCAAAGACATCACGCATTGGCAGGACAGAACTAGTGAATAACAAAGCATTCAGGAAACACCTCAGAGACATAATTTTCTTTCAATTTATGTATGGTCTTGTTAGACAGCTTCTGCTCCAGATTTTCCCCCACTGACCATAACAGTCTTTCTCACTGTCTTGCTCTCACAGGCTTAGATATTTCACTGTGTACTGCTGAATGTCAGAGCTGTTTGATCTCTCCGTTTCTGAGAAGAAGTGGATCCAATGATGAGGTTTGAAAGTTATTAACACTGCATCCCTCTTAAGAGCTGGTTAGCCAGTTACGGGATCTGAAGGAATCCTACTGTATTGAGAAATCAGGCCAAAGTACTACTTTCACAGTTTGGTGAGGACAGTGTATGCCTAGAAGTACATTTTAGAACAGGAAAAGTGTCCTTCTTTAGCTTGATTACTTGCTTCCACAACAAAAGAGTTCTCCAAAAATAGGCATGCCTGTAGGTGATGTCTACTGGTAGCTGGCAGCCAGCTCAGCAGGGCTAGGGAAGGGGATATTCCAGAATATTCCCAGACTGCTCCACCACTAGGTTTGCTTTTGCCTTTGGCAGAGCATACATACAGAGAATGAAGAATTATAGTTAAAATAAATCTGAATTGCATGACTCCACATGTTCCCTAGAGTGTTCTTAATGTTTTTTTCCTCAAGATTACTCTAGATTTGTGAGTTTAAGCAGATCATGCAGGAGAATCAGCAAATAAGCAGATAATAATCTTTAAAAGGAACTGCTGAAAATGTTGCTGCTGAACAGCTTTCTAAAATCAGAAAGTGCATAATAGACTTTGTGTTGTCACTAGAAAATACTATGAGTTTCATGAGAGTAAATTTCAGAATAGGTTTGAACACAGTTCCTCTTCCACTGATTGCACATGCTGTCACTGGTAACAGACAGGCAGAAGGAAGCCAGAGCTGGCAACAGCCCTGGTGTCCCTGAGGAGCTGCAGTCACCTTCATCAGGACACACTGGGCTTTAAAGACACCACCTAGCATTCAAAGTGTGGAAAAGTGTATTTTGGAAAGAGGCAGCAGTTCTCTTTACAGCTTAACCTTCGTGACAGTGCCTGAACAGCTGCTGAACATGGGCCAACATGGCCAAGAAAGCCACTGGCAGCCTTGCCTGTAGCAGGAATGGTGCAGCCAGCAGGACCAGGGCAGTGAAGCTTCCCCTGAATTTGGCACTGTTTGGGCCACACCTCGAGTGCTGTGTCCTGCTCTGGGCCTTCCAGTTTGGGAAGGACACTGAGGAGCTGAGCACATCCAGAGAAGAGCAACAAGACTGGAGAAGGGGCTGGAGCTCAAGTCCTCTGAGCATCTAGGGAGCTCAGCCTGGAGAAAAGGAGGCTCAGAGGAGATGTTATCACTTTACAACTCCCTCAGAGGAGGCTGCAGCCAGGTGGCAGTCAGGCTCTGCTCCCAGGGACAAGAGATAAGACAATAGGACACAGCCTTAAGCTGTACCACGGGAGGTTTAGGTTGCACATCAGGAAGAAATTCTTCACAGAAAGGGTGTTTAGATATTGGAAGGGGCTGCCCAGGGAGGTGGTGGAGTCACTGTCCCAGGAGATGTTTAAGGAAGGAGTGGATGGGGCACTCAATGCTATGGTGTGGTTGACAAGGTGATGTTGGGTCATAGGCTGGACTTGATGATCTCAAAGTTTTTTCAACCTAAATGACTGTGTGATTCTGTAAATGAGCAGGTGTGCTTGGTATTGCAACTAGAGTGGATACTTACCAGTTTCTACTCTCTCTCTTATTGACTGTGCCAGGTTTTGCTGCAGGGCAGCTACCAAGTTTCACATGGACAGTCTGGGCTCTTTTCATGCTTTAATAAATTCTACCATCCCTTTAGGTGCCCAGTGCATTTTTCAAAAAAAACTCTTTCAAAACCAGAAAGTTGACCAGCAAAGTCCTACTGTGCTGGGCAGGCTGTGTGCTCAGCCTGCAGTGATTCTTAGGAGCAGAAGCACAAGGAAATACAGCTCCAAATACACGTATTCTTTCTCTCAAGCTGTGACAAAGCTGTGGAAGAGGGAGTTCGGATTATTTAACATGGAGAAGTCTCCAGGGAAACCTTCTTGCAGCCTCTCAGTACTTAAAGGGGGCTTGTAAGAAAGATGAGGACTGAATTTTTACTAGGGCTGGTAGGGATAGGACAAGAACTAATAATTTCAAACTAAGAGAATGTAGATTTAGACTAGATATAGGGAAAATATTTTTTATTATGTGGATGGTAAAAAAGTTGCACAGATTGGTCAGAGAAGCTGTTGGTGACCATTCCCAGGAAACATTCAAGGTCAGGCTGGATGGGAGTCCAAGCACCCTGAACTAGTGAAGTGTCCCTGTCCTGTGGCAGAGGGGCTTGGACTGATAGGACTCTAAAGGCTCCTTCCAGCCCAAACTATTTTATGATTCTATAAGAAAATTTTCAACACTCATGGCTATCTGCACAGAGTGGATGATCCAGTGAGTTTATTGGCAGGAGTGCAAACACCCGAAACAAGACTACTGGTTCCTCTCTGGCTTAGGCTCCTGTTGCACGCTGCCACAAGGTGACAGATCACAACCTCTCAACCTGTGTTCACCTCCACAGAGAAGCCAGAGTCCAGACTTGGGCTGACCTGACAAGATGCATTTCATCAGGGATGCTAGCACCAGGTGAGGGGCTCATTTTCTGTTTCTGCTTCCCTTGCTGCCACAGCAGTAAATCCTCCAAGGATGATGGTGCGGGCTGGCAGGGCAGCCTCAGGACACACACAGCCTGTCTCATTACAGTGTACTTGGGGTGCTGCACCAGGTCTGGTAGAGGCAGAGGCAGGAAATGTAAAAGGGCAGCTGAGAAAGCCATGAATGCCCCAGATGGGATCTGCACTTACCATGCCAGCATGTTTCATAACCTGGTCCTGAGCAGTTTTCCTGCACATTGGCAGCTCCTTGGCTGAACGCTGATTTCCGCCACGGTTTTACCTCTGCTCACAAGGTTACCATGGAAACTTCTATGCCTGAGAAACTGGGAAGACCACGTTGTAGCCTGGAGAATACATAAATCAGTAAGCAGGGATGTAAGTCAGAAACAAGCAGGGGCTTGGGAAGTGCCCCTTTTTCATGAAAGCAGCTCCAAAACACATTAGAAAGGGCAAGAAAGGTGCTGTATGCCAGGAGGTGCCTCCTGTTACAGGAGCAGAGCACAGGCTAGTCAAGAAGAAGCTGAATTAAAATCTAGAGAGCACAAGGAAGAGACAAAATTCTCACATGAAAATGTTTCATTGTAAATGTCATCCTAGAGTATGATCAATGCCGAGCTTTCCCCAACTTGTCCCAGATAATACTTTTGCCTTTCCCTCCTTTCCTAGTAGCATAAATTAGTTTTAACCAGCATCATATATGGGAATAACTGTCCTGTATCTTTTTTCTTCCTGCACTGTTCTCATCCACTATTTTTGCTAGATGCACTCCAATAAACCATAATTTGATTTGCTGCTTTGACCTAATATGTGCACATGGGGATGTACTAGATGGTAATAATTTTTTTTCCTAAAAGTGGGAGTCACATTTCACACAAAGAAGGGGATTCTCCCTCTGTTAATGCACAGCTGTCAGATATTAGCAGCAGCACAGAGTAGCTCATTCCCTGTGGGTCAGACAAAAGACTGGGGAAGGTGTTGCAAGAGTGGAATTAATACTTTCCCTTCCTCAGCTGTTTATCACTATACTTACTATGAAAAAAGTAGTGTCTCTGTTTCATAAATATGGTGAAATACTTGACACAGGCATCTTGATTAAGTCATGTATGCTCCTAAAATAATTAGGATGCATAAAGGATTCATCTACTTGCTTAGGAAAGTACCTTCTTCTGCATACCTGACTCTCAGCTGCAGCATCTATACATCCTTCTGCTGGATGGTAATCACATGCTCACAGCATCAGCTACACTGAGTAAATCTTGGAAGCAGAATTAAGGAGTGCACTGAGAACTTAAACTATCCTGCTAAATGAATTGACCACTTCCCAGTGACCTTCAGGGAGGCAGCAGTTACAGTATAGTGCTCCCAAATTAAAACACACGTGCTATCTTTGCCAAGGGTAAGGCACCATACAACCTTACTCTCAATGATGTCTCAGGAGACTGGAGGTTAAAATTATGCCATTTGCAATTACTCTTTATAGGACATAACAGACACAGCCTGTGCTTAGACAAACAGAAAGCAATTACTTGTGTTGTTAACTAGCCCCTTTGATCACTTTAACAAGTCCATACCACACTGCCTAACAAGTTGTTACTATGATTTCATCAGCTGTCCTTAATCCTTTCCTGGGGTGTTCCTGCTACCATTGTTGTCCTAACAAAAAGACAAGTCTGTCTTTCCAAAACTTTCTTTTCTTTTTCATGGTGTCAAGGTTGCATGTAAGCACTGGGGTTTTCATTAGACAGGTATTTGCACAGCAAAGCTCCTCTGAATTTATGTACAGGGGAGTGAGAAGCATATTTTTCCATCAAAGACAAAAGGAAAATGATAGTTGGCAATGTGAGAAAGACAGCTCACAGAGATTTCTGCCATCAAGAAAGTCAATTTGCAGCAAATCACTGTGTCAGAGGAGGCACAAGACCAGGACTGCTTCATACCTGGGGCACCTGCATTTCTCCAGTCTTACACATGGCATTTCAATGACTCCTTTTTGAATAGAACTTAAAGAAAAGGACCTTGAAGGTCACCTCATTCTAAAGATCCTGCCACTGGGATTCTTCCTAAGTATGACACATATTTAAAATAATTCTTCATCTCTTCCCAAAATTTGTGACGTTTTCATGCTGCTCACTTCTTTCCACCAAACTAAATACATGTTTGGGTTCTCCCAGATCCAGTTAGAAAAGGAAATCTTTTGGAAAAGAGACTTGATACTTTTGCTTTGGTGTTGTCTGTCAACATTTATTAGCTCCAGAGCACTGGCTTTTTGCTTTTTGCTTTCAAAAAACCAATGCTGGCAAAAACTTAATGTGAAGGTAAGAGTCCTTATTACCATGCTGACTATTAATAAATTATAGGTATATTTTTTTAAAGTGGAAGGAAGAAACAGCTTAGGAAATTCAAGCAAATCAACGTATGACTAATTTTGTGACCAGGTTACCAAGTCACAGGTTTTGCAGTATATCTCTATTACCAACAGAGAGACTGATATATATATATTTCCTCCATGCTACAGAAAGGATCCCTTGGAGAATTTTAGTTGAGATTGTCATGGAAGTAGTTTTATGTTCATCAGATGCAAAGCTGAAGCACAACAGGGACCTGGGTGTCTTCAGCAGATCCATAGGGAAGCCTTCCTGACAACATAAATTTGCATGCCCTGAGGCAGCTTTATTATTCACTAAAGGTTAAATCAGTCTCTGAGTATGGCTGGGTGGATAAAAAGCTGGATGGAGCCTCTCTGGATGTCCAATACCAGTTTCTAATGATCAAAAAGACAGTTTGCCAAGTAGCATGGAAGGGACGCTGACTAGAAATGGAGAAGAACCACTACATAAAATACAATAAATGATTCTCTTTCATTTGCTCTGACAAATATTATAAATACTGTAAAAGTCCAAATACTGCTGAACAGGTACATAATGTTGAAGAGTTGACTGTGGTGAAAGGGATGATGGCAAATGCAGGGAACAGCAGCAATTCTGCAAGAGTAAAGCACCACATTGAGGAACACTTCCAAGAGAAATGTCAAGTTCTACAAGAAGAACCAATGTGACCTGGAGCTCCAATTGCAAGGATTTCCCACAGCTTCCAAGACAAGAAAAATGTGTTTCATTTTCTTTCAGCTCCTTGGTACTTTTGGTACTTCTCTTGAGTCATCTCCATTGATTTAAGCCATTTCAGCTGTAGAAATTAAATTTATATGCACCACATGCTGTTGTCTGCTTACAGCAGTGTTTGAGTATCTTAACATTTATTTTAGGCTTGCTGGTTTCGCCATGTGATTAAGTGTTTGAAGTGGTGCACACTTGCCTTTTTTCAGTCTCAGAGTTCTTCATGGCCGATGTTCACTGTTTGCACTATGTAATGCTTTGTTAAAGGGTTTCATTGGGGAGCAACAGGACCAGTTTTCTGCTGGAATTATTCAGAGCGCTGCACTCGGAGGACTGAGTGGAAACCTTTGAACCTGCAAAACAGAGCTTGTCCAGGTAAGCTGAGAGCTCATAATGCAGGATAGATGGGAAGTTATCAAAGAACATTGGGAAGGTGAGTTTGCTTTCTTGGCATACTGAGAAGAGTGTAGCACTATATGAAAATTCTTCTGACCCCAAAGCAATGAGATGGAAAGGCATGTATGTTATACATTTGATAATCCATAGCTACTCTGTTATAAAACTTGAGCATGTCCACCACATTCTTTTTCCTAGCATTTAAATTTTGCCTCTGAAAGCTGCCTCTTCTGACTCCTCATTAAAATAGTAGGACTACTAAAAGACATCTCAGCAGTCTGACAATAGGCTTCATTGAGTAATGGAGATTTCAGGTAGCTTTATAACATGGGCACTAAACCTTGCTGTTAACTCTAGAAGTTAGAAGTCACAAATTTTATTAATAGCCTTTTGCCATAAAGCCAAAATATCTAATGAGATTTCACTTCAGGTTTTAAGTTAACACTTCCAATTTTATGGAAAGCAACAAATTCCTGAATTCTCTTCAATAAACCAAGAACTGATTAACCACACAGCCAAGCTGTTCTCTGCCTTTCTGCCCCCAACATTTAAACCAGGTCTGAGCTACAGAGCAGGAAGTGCCTGAAGCACACAGCAAACAGCTGGTAACATCTGCATCCCCACATCTGTTTATACTGAATTCTGTGAAAAAGGGACCAATGTGGAATGGAAACACAATGTCAGTCATAGTGGCTAATGGTGTCCAGCTGCTGAAGCTGACCCAGCATCCCAGATTATGCCCAGTAGCACTTAATTATTCAATGTGCATTTTCTTGTGGACAAGTTTAAAAGGTCAGAGGGTTACACTAGGATGAAAGGAAGAAATCCTATGCCTCAGGAGGAGAAGTGCAATATGTTTTCCAGGCTTAGAGTCAGAGATTTTCTAATAGAATTCCTGACAATGTGGCACTTTGTATCCCAAGGATTAAAAAAAAAAAAAAAGTCCACTTTCTTTTAAGACCAAAATTGTGGTGATTAGGAGGGTTCATATAAGTGCAACTCAAAAATGTGATGCAAAACACTATTCATTATCAAAAAGTCAGTATGCTTTAGAAAAGTTGCTAGAGGAATCACTTTCCCGTTTCTTGCACAGGTACAACTGAATGCAAAAACTGTACTTGTTTCTGCCACCTCAAGATTTATCTGTTCTGCTCTTGGTTCAGGGATTCTCCTACTCCCTCTCTAGTGTATTGGGTGGGGCATTGAACAAAAGCAGATCCTCAGTCCTGAATCCTAAATCCTAAAATAGGTTGGATGGGGCCTTGAGCAACCTAATCTACCGGGTGGCCCCAAGGTGGGGCACTGAATGGTGGTGGTAGTTGGAACCCAATGATCTTTAAAAACCCTTCCAACCCAAACCATTCTATGCTTCTGTGATTCCAAATGATAGACTCCTAGAGGACCATCCTGGATTATAATCATTATATCAAATTATCAGGTCAGAAGTATCACATTCAGTGACAGACAACCTCTAGTTACAGAGACCATCATCTCTGCCTCCTTGGAGTTTCCTCAGCTACTTTCCTCAATAATTCATGTTTAATCAATAAGGAAAAATACAGTACTACAAAAGCTTGCAGTGCCATTAGGCCATCTAGTAATTTGCAGACAAAGATGCAACGGCATTTAATATCTGCTTCTGTATGGACTTGGCATCATTAGCTGCTGAAGGGCAAAATCCGTGTGGAGGCATAACCCCAACTTCATAATTCATGCTAGAGGTCAGCCAAAATGCATCCACGTTATTTTATTGGGACATTGAATTCATGGATTATGTGACTTAGGAAAAATTAAAAGGAAAAATTTTCTGCTTTTTTGAAAAATACCTCTAAAATGAGTAAGAACAGGATCTAGTTCTGATTTAGTCTCTTCTCCATGTTAATATCTTTTCTTTGGGTTGTTCTCAGGGTTTTTCTTCCCTCCTCCCTACCTGGGCCTATCTGTACCCCTAATAACAGGAAAAACAATTCAATCTCAGCCTACAGACATCAAAGAGGAAAAGGGAACCGGAAATTAAGTGGAAATTATTTCCAAACACACCATAGAGCAGGGTTGTCGGTTTACTTGTCTGCTTTTTGTCTTTTTCCAACAAAACATATAAGAGTTTTGGATTACTAGTGTTTACATTTCTAACAGCAGCTAAATAAAAAGTCCTTAAATGAACTCTCAAAAACAAGTTTAAATAATGTATCTTTAAAATATTTAAATGTCAGGATCAATGCCAGTTAAGGTTCATACAATTACTGAAAGGGACATCTCAATGTCATTGCCAGAGTCACAGAATACCTCCCCTTTCTTGTTTAGGTCAGGCTTTAGTCAATTTTTTTCCACAGGCATCAGTTTCCACTCGTTCCCACAGGTCTTTAATCAGCAAAAAATTCACTGTTAGAGACAGTCCTGAAACTGTGGTGCAAGCTCTTAAGCAAGGAAATCTGGCCTCTTTTGCAGCTGCTTCCCAGAGAGGTATCAGCTCAGCTATAGTCTGAGCAAATCCTCAATCAGAATTTCAGCTTGCAGTTGCACTGATAGTATCAATCCTGATTTTTTTTTTTTTTTTTAAGTGTTTGGGTTTATTTTGTTTGGTTTGGGTTTTTTTGGTCTGCATTGCAGATGCCAAAGTTGTTGTTTGCCCTTTTCAAGACCTTTTTCTTTACATTTTATATGTGTATTATTGATTTACTCTCAAGAGACTGAAACTGCCCTTGGGGCTAGCAGCTGACCTAGGCAGCAACCTGATTCTTGGAAGTGGCATTGCATAAAAAAACTGGGGAAGCATTTTATTAAAAATTCATCCCTTCCTCCATTCCTTACCTTCTTCCCACCATCCATTCTGCCTGCCTCCTTCCTTCTTTTCTCTTTTTCTCTTATTTTTTCCTGCTTTTTTCTCCCTTCCTTCCTTCCTTCCTTCCGCCACTTTCTCCCTCCAGGCTTCTCTTTATCCCACATTACAAGGCAGTTACTCCACAAATGTTTTCACTGACTTGATTTTTTTTTTCTCATTCCTCACAACAAAATTTATATTCTTTGTAATATGTATGCATACACACACACACACACACATATATATGCACACACATACCCCCACCTATATCTATCCATCCATACCCACACATATGACTCCTTACAGGTATGTTGGTCTGCTTGAGAGAGAAAGAGGAGCCAAATAAGATCCTTTTGAGAGAGAGCAGTGTGTCCTGCTTGGCTGCATCCCCCTGCAGCTGCCTGTTCCCGGAGCACAGCCCTGGGGGACACTGCCATCAGAGCTGCCAGTCTCTGTTCCCAGCACTTCTCCCACCTGCCTTGCCACCCGTGGACTTCCTCCTGTCCCTCGGGAGCACGCAGCAGCACTGTAATCCTGCCGCAGGATGCCAAGGGGTGCCACGGCTGTCCCCTGCCAGGCTGCCCTTTGAGCCACGGCTCACCCCCTCCCCGCCGCCCTGTAACGCGGGACGGTGTCACGGCTTGGCACTGCAAAAGCCAGCATCAAACCCCGGCAATCCCTCTTTAATTAGCTTTATTCCCTCTACGTCTCAGTTTTAATGCTGTTCCCAGATTCCTTCACAGTTAGCTCTCCCTTTTATGCTTTCTGGAAAGCAATATATATAGCGCAGGGCTATAAATAAGACTAGCAATGTCATGGTAACCATGGTAACTGGTAGGCTTCAAACACAGATGTGTGTGAGATTTATAGGAGGCTGCCCTTGACTTTATAGCCAGATCATCTGTCCTCTTTAAAATTACCCTGCTTGGAATTCGGATTTTTCACCTGAGAAAAATTATTTTTTCTCCTTTTAAATACATAAAAAGTAACTGGAATTTTTTTTTCCTTTTTAAAAAACAAATTGTTGTTGCAAAGAGGGCCTGAAAATTGATACCTTCTTTGTATGCTGATTCCAATGATGCTTAAAAAACTTTTTCTTTTCAGATGAAAGGAGCAGCCATCCTTGTTCACCATCCATTGTAGACGGTATGTCTCACCTCCCTCTGTGAGGGATAGTTCAATTCACTGCAAAGATAAAATGGATGAATTCTGATCTTTTGTTCTGGGCAGAATATGAAAGTTTCAATTTCTTGAAAATAAATGTAGCAACTGAAATTCAAAGACGATTCCACCAGGGTCTGCTAACATCAATATAGTAAAAGGAGCTGCTCAGTCTCCCTGGAGTAACTTTTGACACAATTGGCAGCTGAAGCAGAAGGGGCTTTCAGATCCCTCCGTATCCCTGCCTCTGGAGCAAAGCAGCCCTATCCACGTGGACAGGGCCTGTGGGCAGTACTGGTTTATTGGGTGGGTGAGCCCTGGTCTGTAGCTCTGGTCCACAGCACTCCCTGTGCCCTCACCTCTCACCACAGCAAAGCTGTCTTGGCTGGTCCCTTGTTAGTCCTGCAATCACAGGAGCTCGTCATGGGCTGCACAAACTGGCCTGGGAAGCAGGGTGGATGCTTGAGGAGTCTGTCCTTGCAACTTCCACACATCTGTCCTGTGACCTGTGCTGGTGGCATCCTTTTCTCTGTGTCGCCAGGACCTTCTCAATGCCATCATTTCATCCAGCTGAAGAACATATGTGGCTTCAGTTTTGGAAAATTCTGAACCAAAACTTCAAATCTAGTAAGGTTGTCACATGTTTAGGAGTTTCATGGGCTGTTCAAAGAAATTGTGGTTGCTAAAGCAATTCTGACAAAACCTAAATTTCAAATGGAAGACTAGGATTACCTTCCTCTATAATTATATTATGATAAGAGGCTACTTTAAAATAGCAGTGGTATTTTCTGTGATAATATTGTCATGTGACTGATAAACACAGTTACTTGTTTGGACCTAACTTTCCTTCAGACCACTTTGTCACAGGAGTTTCAGTACTTTGCTGTATCTCTCTGTTATGCTGTATCATAAGCTGTTTTGCAGATTAAATACTTTTCTTTAATATAAATTTATGGCTGGCTCTATAAAAGAGATGAAACTTATAAAGCATATCTGAGCAATTCAATCTAGTGGCAGGTGTCCCTGCCCACAGCAGGAAAGTTGGAACTGGATGACTTTTAAACGTTCCTTCCACACTATGATTCCATGATTCTGTGATCCATGGTTCCATGATTTATTACTCTGCCACTGGGGGAACACTGATATCAAAGTCTACAGAGAGGTCTCTGATAGTGGTAGGTACTGCAACATGCCTGGGACCATTGGTGGAGAATGGCCCAGCATTCTCCTGAAGTATTGTGAACAATGGTAATTACAGCAGGGGATATGAAGCTCTTCAAGGTGCATACAGAGGCATACCAGGCAAGCAGTTGGGTAGAGAGCCTCGTGATGTCTGTCTCCTCATCACTGCAGGGGAAGAGAAGGATGGTGAATGTTACTAAAAGGCAGCTGAATGTGGGGAATGCTGTAAAGTGGTTCATGTGCCATGACCCTGAGTAAGAAGAAACCCATGTTCTGCTAGCTGAACATTTGGTACTAAAGCAAGGATGCTGCTTGGGAAAAAATGTGAGCATGTCCCATGTTTCATTCTCTCAGTGATAGTCCAGCTGGAACAGCTTAGAGGCAGATGCTGCAAAATTATGCTGCTCTCAGAAGGATTTGGGATGTCATCTGAAAAAAAAAAAAAGTGATGCACCACTGTTCCATAGTTTTGGTTTTGTTGGCAGCCCCTTGGGAATGGATTTGAAGAAGGAAACAATGAGTGGTGTGTGAATATTTCAACTGTTGCACAGAGTGGCTGTGCAGCACATGGAAACTTTGGTGAACTCCTGATGCTTCTCAGCCCACATATCAATGGAGAAATTTGAAAGATGGCCCCAACTCCAGTGGGTTTCAGAAATTCCTTCCACAGATCTCTGATGTGTTTTTGAGCCAGTCCAGAGGCTCTGTGCTACTTTCCTACTAGAATGCCTATCCTTACCCCAGTATCACCTGAAAGATTTTTGTAGCTGGAAATGAACGTGGATACAGGAGAAAATGCTGCTTAATGCTGCACATATTGTGTGCATCTGTGCTAAAATGTATAGCACTGAGGGAGAAGCCATGCGAGTCAGACTGTTCCTTTCCACTCTGTTAAGACTTGCCAAAGGTCTGAATTTACACAAATACACCACAGAAATGTTTTCCTCTCCCAGCAGCGCACGAGACATGTGTGCTGCCTCTAGAGAAGCCATTGCCTCTGCAGTTTTTTGCTGCCTTCAGAAGGAAGCAGGTTCAGCAATGCCCACATCAAGCACCTGCTCTCCATCTGTCAGCAGCAAACGCTCTTGAGCTGACAAAGTGCCACCAGCGAGATTCACGGCACAGCACTGGAGTCCCGCTTCATCAGACCAGTGACCCGAAACCATTGCTATAGATTTTCAATGAGAGCACGTTGGGGAGTTGAAATGACCATGCTCCCCTTGATAACCAAGGGCATGGAAAGGTGGCAAGGACACAGGAGATCGATAAGAGCTTTAAAACTATCTTGTGCAGATGTCAAGCCTTGATCTCGCGTGCAGTCACAGGGAAGCATTACAGCTATCCATTTTCCCATTTGCTCCAGCAGGATTTCTTGTTCCAGTAAAGTCCTTTGTCTGCAGTGCCAGCCCTGGGGTCTATTGGTCAAGGATTTATAGCCTTTTGGTGGGCTTAGACCTCAGCCATGGAAAAAGTAGAACCATAGCATCACAGAACAGTTTGGTTTGGAAGGGACCTTCACAGGTGATCTAATCTGATCCGACCCCCCACCACCCCTGCTACTGCCAGGCACATCTTCCACTAGAGCAGACTGCTCAAAGCCCCATCCAATCTGCCCTTGAATGTTTCCAGGTATGGGGTATCCTTCATATATAATTTTTTAGCTTTTTTGGCAGCTATCAAACATGCTGCTAGTACTGAACTGCCAGATTCTTCCATGTTTTTTTCACTCTGGCACCAGAACATCTCCAGACTGCTCCAAGTTTTTTACCTATGAGAAAACACTAGTATGCCCTTGAACTTTACAGCATGGATCTGTGCCACGGAGCAATTATTCCATCATATATTTTGAAACCTTCGTCCAGACAAAAGCAGAGTGATGTGTGATGCTGTGAACAACCTGGGGACAAAGAAGAGCACGATCATTTCCAAAATACATTATATGCCTGCTTTCCAGGTCCTTGCCATTACATTTCCTTGGAAAGCAAAGCCAGTCTTTTACTTGTTTTCAGCTGACCTTGCCCTGCTGATTTCCACTGGCTGAGGCAGCAAAACTTACCAGTAGTGAAGGAAAGGCAAGAAAACAGTGGCGGAGCATCTTTTCTTTCACCATCACAATTTCTATGGTTCCAATCAGGCATTATAATTGTTCATGACATTTTTGTTTTCTTCTCTTCTCATAGAATCAGACTAGAAATTTGTGTTCATCTACAATTCCCCAAGTTCTTACTTCATTGTGCAACTGACCGTGAAGCATTTATAACACTGCTTGTTTTCTGTGGCTTCTGGAGTCCACTCTGTAGTTGCAGTAGGTTTACAAAGACTCCACTGTTGGAGGTGAGTTACTTGAAAATTTTGTCTTACCCTTCAGTGTAAGGAGCTGGCAAAAAGGGTGACTGACTCCATGGTTAGGGACCCCGAACTTGCCACACCTTTGGCCTGCCACTTTTTCACTTGCATCAGTAGAACTGCAGGCTAGAAAGAAATGAGAGGATTCACAACCGGTCTTCCAACTGCCCAAACAAGCAAAATGAGATTTTGTGATGTTAATGAGCTGCTGGCACTGACTCGTGCAGTGCATATTTATTTTCTGGGTGCAAGAGGCCTGATCTGATAGACTGAGACACATCCCATTATGTTTGTGCCACCCAACACCTGACCCTCATCGTCTCCAGACTTGCCATTATTTTGCTAGATGGCAACTTTGATGTTAAAGGAAATTTCTGGCAGGAGCAGAATTTTGTTATGTGGTCATGACACACAACACCCTCACACACAACACCTGGCACAGCAGAGACCAGACTAGTCTGGGCAATGCAAATTCTGAGTAATTCATATCTGGATCCACTTAGACTCCAGCAGAAAATAGGCACTTGATTTTCAGAAGTGTTCAGGCACCTGTTGAAGGGTGACTTTTCTTCTGGCATTGTACTAAGCATTTCTTTGCATCTTCTGAAGCAAAGATCCTTTTAACAACATAATCTGCATGTCTGAAAAATATCTGATTCCAGGTTTGAAGACCAGGGACAGCACCATTTTTCTCTGCTGTAAGCAGCAAACTCATTTCCATGAAGGAGGACACTTATGGGAAGGGTGGCAGAACATTTTTGCTGCTGCAGCAGCTGAAGAAGAAGGAACTTCTCCGCATGGGCTTTCTGGACCCCAGGATGCTGATGGGAGATGTGTGCAGGAGCCTCATGTTTCCCAGGGCATTGCCTCCATGAACTGTGTTAATCCGTGGCTGAACACCCTATCCCATGACCCTTCATTACATTCTGCTTCTGCCTTTTTCAGGTATTAATATGTGCTGAAACACTGCTATATTGATGATAATAATTCTCTTCATAACAAACTGACTTGATCCAGGCAGACAGATGGATGGAAAAGTGAGAAAAGAACTAAAAAAGGGCACACAGATTAATAGTTTGGAAGGGAAAAGAAAGCAGATGGTGGGTGAATTCATTAGTTTAGAGCAACTGTATACACCCCCTTCTTTCTTCCCAAGCTGCAGCTAAGTTTTGCTGCTCATATTTGTAATCTTCCTCCCCCTGACTGGCAGCTCCTGTAATGCTTGCTATCCTTACAGCACAGCCCTTCAAGCATACACACAGCAGCTCTGATTTACCTGTAACAAAGCAAAGCCACAGCTAAGCCATCTTCCCAGCTCTACAATAAATCCAGGTGAGAATCCAAGGCATTGTAAGCCATTACTTGCTGGGTTTAGGCATACAGAGAATGTTAGTTTGAAAACAGGGTCAGGTGTCCTTTTGTTGCCGCAAGAATTTTGTGAGCCACATAGGTACCAAGCTGTAAACCTCAGTTCTGAAGTTCAAAGAGACTGAACTGGGTTTTGCTACAGCAGCAGTCAATTAAATACAAGTGCATGGAGTGACAGGACAAGGAGAATTAGTTTCAAACCAATAAAGGGTGGATTTAGACTGGATATTGGGAACAAAATATTGACTGTGAGGGTAGAGAGTCACTGGCACAGGTTTCCCAGAGAAGTTGTGGATGCCCCATCCTGGAAGTGTTCAAGGCCAGATTGGATGGAGCTCTGAGAAACCTGGTCAAGTATAAGGTGCCCCTGCCCATGGCACAGGGATTGGACTGGATGAACTTTTAAAGTCCTTTCAAACCCACATCATTCTGTGGTAAATGTACTGCTTCCCAAACAATGATCCAATCACTGCTGTCCCACACCAAGGGCTGCTGGAAGCAGCAGGATTCCCTTGAGTATATGTATGAATTCAGACAATATCCCAGAGGGTTTCAGACATAATCCTGCCCTGGCCAGCAATTCTGTAGCAGAGAAAATGCATGCATTGCAGTAGAAGGGGCTTCCTAGGTCCATTCATCCTGATGAGAGTAATAGAATTTGTCAGGGAAGCCCCTCTCAGCCACCAGCAGTGGCTGTGTCCCTTTGCCAGCATGGATTGACTTCCAGAATACATCTTCCTCTATGGGTTCACCTGCATAGCCAGAGGAGTCTGTCTTGCAGCTCCTTTGGAGAGGCTCAGCACACATTCCCCAGGGGCTGGGACCCTCCCTCTTTTTGACCCTCAAGCCAGTGCCAAATCCCAGAGTGGAAGCTCGTCCCAGAACAAACGCAAGGGTGGACTGAGGCATGCTGAATCAAATGCTAAGTCAGTAATTAAGTTAATTGAGCTTTCGATCTGGCCCATAAATAGCTTTTACATCTTAGCATGATGATTTTGCCTGTTGCTAATTTGACTAATTAATTCAACTAATTCTACATGTTGTAGAACTATTGGTATTGGGGAAACAAATGCTTAATTTAAAAGCTAATCGAGGAACAGGCTGCAGTCAAAAAAGGCAGATGGATGAAATGGGTGATCACTGAGTTTTCATCATTTTCAGTGGAGGAAGGCAGGCTTGGTAACCTTAAGAGAGAGATCTCATGCTTGAGTGAGAAGCACAAGAGATAAAAAATTTCTGACTGACATAACTAAAGCTGACTGTTTTTTACCAAGCCATTGGTGAAGTATCCTCATCTCCAACAATGAGCAATCACAATGTTAATTTTCCACATTGTTTAAAGGATTTCAGAATTTGTGGTTCAAAATGTTTGGAGTACTTAAATTTAAGTGCTGATGCCCAGCCAAATACTTTTATTCTGGACATAAAATGTTACTTTGTGAGCGTACTAAATATGTTAAGATTTTATTGCATTTTCTAAGATGATGATTGGAAATATTTCAGGAAATTCTGTTTGGGGTTTTCATTAGAAGGATATATAGGAATACTTCATACATGTGAGCATTTTCTTTCTTTGTGCCATGCTGCACATCTACACTCTCTATAATTAGCTATAGCAATAAATTGTGCAGGCTATATTCCTTGTCCAGCTCTTAGTATCCATCAAACCAATTACCAAGAGAAGTCAGAAGAATGCTTACGCTGCAGTTCGCAGAATTTATGTTTTCGGGATGCCAGGGTAGGGAAATGTATGTTAAGCATTCACCCCCAGTACAGATGCAGTTGCTCACTGAGATAAGCTGAGGAACAGGGAGATTTCCTTCACCCGGAGCTGCTGCACCAGTATTTGTCATTGCCACTGGAGAGGGACCAGGGCCCAAGCCAAGGACAGGTTTATATGAACCTCATTTAACAGTGTTTATCATGATGACCTTGGTGTGCCCACTGTTTATAAAAGCCCCAAGAAAAAAAAAAAATTAAGAGAACTCATTCTAATATCTAGAATTGGGCTGAATGTGAGGTTCCAGCCAGAGATCTGCTCTTCCCACCTGCTCTTCCCACCTGCTCTTCCCACAGCAGAACATATTTCCATGGGGGGAATCCCAAGGCTGGTGTGGCCACAGAAATTAAGAAGCTAAAAATGAAGTTGGGAATAAATAAACTGCCATGTAGCTGCAATGTGCCTCATGGTTGGGAGACACTCCTGCTCTGCACAAAGATCTCTGTACATCCTTCATATGAGTCATACAAGGTGTCAGAATGAGGAGGTATTCCCTCTATATTGTATTTTGGGGTGGTGAATTTTCTCCTTATCTTTGTTACTTATTCACACCGACATTTATGGGGTCTGACCTGGGGTCCTTGCGACGTGACTGAACCGATCTGGTTCAGTTGGATTTTTTTTTTGCAAATGGTTATCTGGAAGGAATATAAATAAAATTTAAAGGGTACATGGAAAATTTGGGCTTGCTTTTGACCTTTTAAAATCCAAACAAAAGCAGATTTTTTTTTTCTTGATAGAAATTCACTTACTTTCTAAATGTCCAGTCTGATCGAATGGGATGTAAATGTAAAGCCAAAAGACTTTAAAAATGTAATGCAAAGACAAAAGACTTTAAAAACTACAAAGCCTCTTTCAGATGTAGAGGGACTGGGACATGCATCAAAGTAGTTTTTCTTGGAAATTTTTTATTTTTGATAGGTTGTGCTTTCCACCTAAAAAAAGAGTATTTAGTCTGATAATTACCAACCAGCAAAGCAAAGCAGTGGTTCACACAGATTCTGGTAGGGAGCTGGTAGCCCATGAGGAGACCCTTTTTTTTGCCTTTCTTCTTCAGCAAGTGCATGCTGCAACGCACATCTATGCCATCAAGAAGGTATCTGAGCAATAAAGTAATTTTTTCCTTTTTCTTCATTTTTAATGGTGGAAATGGACAGGCTTACAATCCACTGGGATGAGCAGACCACACCATGGACCTTCCTGGCCTCTGCTTTCTTTCCTGGCTGTGACACCACCACTTTCTGCCAGAAGACAGCTGTGGAGTGTTCTCCTTTATGTGACAGAGTCCTTGAGACCCACGGGGCACACATTTCTCTGGACTCTGCAATTAGGTGGAAGAGGTGCTTTCTGAGTATTTTTGCTTTAATTTAAAAGTTTTTAGAAAAGCTGGGGAGGTCATATTAAGGACACATCAGATAGCATTTAGGGGCTGCAGCAAATTCATTAAGATGAGATGCTTACAGGAATCTGCCGGATTCACTTATCAAAAACGAGTTTCATCTATGACATGACTACAAAGTACTTTTGTGAGGAATTATTTCTGTGTACTGAAGTTGTCTTTAATATAGCAGAGAAATATGTAAAAAAATCAATTTCTGGAAGTTTATGTCCATTCAAAATGAAAAAAGTAAACCATTTTTAAATAGAAATTACAAATATCTCAATTACTTCCTGATGCAGAACAGGGGAAAATATTTGTCCTCTCAGCAATGTCCACAAGCTAGAAAAATTATTTTCCATGCTACTTGGAATGACAAGGGTCAGAACTACCCAGGACTATGAGTTCTGTTTTGGAGCCTTTAGGTGTTCTTTTCATGCTACCAGTGAAACAGAAGCTGCCTTCAACTGCTTTTACTTTTACAAGTAAAAGTGTACTTCATCAACAGCAAAAAACAAAACAAAACAAAACAAAACAAAACAAAACAAAACAAAACAAAAAAACAACCAAAAAAACCCCCAAAAAAACCAACAACAACAAAAAAAAAAAACCAAAACACCAAAACCCAAAAAAACTAGACCACTCTAACTGATACTGTTACAGCACTGAGGGAATAAATTATATTGATTAAAAGCTTTGGGAAGGTTTAGTTTTTCAGTGCAATTACATTTATTATGAGATTTTTGGAAAGCAGTGCTTCAGAAGTTCAGAGGATGAAAGAGCTGTAACTTGTCTTTTTTTAAAAAAGGCAAAAAACATGGAATAACACCTGTTGCTCAGACCCCATGGTATATATAATCAGAAGGTGTTCCAGCCTGTCTTATAAGGTTGGAGTGCTTATTTCTTAAGATTTTCAATGCCAAGTGCAACATTCAAATACCCTTTCTTCAATTACTAGGGATGGGACCTGGGCACAAGGGTGGCCTAGAAAGCTTCAGGAGAGTCCCTTTCTTTTCACTTTAGGACTGATGGATGGCCTTGACCCTGCCAGACACAGCTGTTGCCACATTTTTCTGCCTTTGCATCTTGGCAGGAGGCAGTAGCTATACTGTAGTCCCTCGTGATAGTTTTCATAAATCACAGGAGGGAGGAGTGCTGGTCATGATTATTGATGTATGTAATACAAAAATTGCAGCTTTGACACAGAGATTTTGGGGCATTTCTAATGCCACAGGTAATCCACAACAAAATGCCACTGTTCAGGTAGTTCAGTTGTGCTTTTGATGTCCAAGTAGGAACCCAAACCCTACTCAGTACAGAACCTGTCATTAAGAACCTTCTTAGCAATTAATCAGCCCCTTTATTTGAGTTAGCTCTTTGCAGCTTGGTATTTCTGCAGCATACACATCAACCTCTCAGGCATAAGGATGGCCATAATAAAAACAGGAGTGCGACAGGTCACGTTTCTACACTTTAGCCTAATGGGATAATTTAATGTGCTTTTAATGGCTATAGATCTCTCCCATCCTCCCTAAACATAGCCTTAACAATGTGAGATTTGAGGTAACAGAAGCCTCTGGTCTGGAGCTGTTACTTCTTTTTATAGCTTGGTTTTGCCACTCTGCAGAGTGTAAAATTCAAGATGAGTTAGAGATTAATTTGGATAAGCAAAGTACATCACAGAGATATTTTTAATTGCTTCTTGCTCCTTTACAAAGTCCATTGGTATTCAGCAAAAAAAAAAAAAAAAAAAAAAAAAAAAAAAAAAAGTGTAGTGAATTAATATGTAATATTTGGGTGAAGATTTCAAACCAAATGGTTTTAAAGAGCATTCATTGCAAAGCAACTTACACTTGAAAAATCTTGCAGCTTTTTTGGGGATTCTGAGCCTTTGACACGAATGAAGTATTTTTGGAGACCCTGTTTTATTCTGTGTTAATTCTGAGCACATACTAGAAAAGACTTTATTATCAAAACATTATTTCTCTATAAAGGCAAGAAATCAACATCCACTCTATTCCTCTATTCAATTTACAGATGCACACAAGACATGAAATCTATGATTACGAAGCAGTTTTTAGATTTGCCCTTTCTAGAATAACACTTGAAATTCCTGAAAACTTGTAGTTTTTCTTGCATGACTGACAACTTTTTCCATTTATGCATAAGTAAAATATTTTGTTCTTTGTTCTAGAGGAATTTGCCTTTTGCCTTGCTTTGTATTAGAAAAATATGATCACAGTGTCAAAACCAAAATACAGTAATATTTCACAGCTATTTTGGTAGAGTGGTAAACTCCTTGTCACAAGGACTTTTCATTTTGTTAAAGATTGATTGTAGAGGGGTTTCATTCTCTCTGTAAACCGTGGCACAGAAGATGGTCTCTGTGCAGTTACAGAACATGCAATTAATATTAAATAACAGAAAATGGCTCTTGGTTTTAGTATCACTTAATATCATTCTGAAGCTTTCAAGGACCTCTCTTAGCCACACTCTGTGTGTATTTCTCAGAAAAGAATTATGGCTTTGGTTTTGTCTCTATTTATACTCTAAAATTGAAAAATGATAAAGTCATCATACTAGCAGTATAAATAAAGGGGTTTAGCAACTTTCCTGCAACCACTGTTCAACACACAGGGTAAATGCAGAGTCACAAATGAAAACATCACATCCTTTCTCAAAAAAGTTTCTCTGTATGAAATTTCAGCTAAAGAAAAGCCCCCAGATTAGCACTTTCATTGTACCTTTTTGGAACAAGTTTAGAGCTGGCCTTGTGTGTATTAATAAAGCAAAAGGCCCTGGACTGCAGTGGAGCTTTGATCTTAACACTGAGATATTTTGAAGCACTCATCACAGGAAAATTCACATCTGTGATGAATTTCTTCTACACTTCAGCTCTCTGCTGTCTTAAGTTGTCTTGAGGGAAGCCAGAACTGTTCATCAATTAATTGAGAATGTACATATCATCCCTGGCTGAATTAATAATGTCCTTTTCCCATCTGGCTTCAAGGTCAGATGTGTGTGTAGATGCACACAGAATTCACAGGTCAAACTGGGCTGAATGCTGATCACCATGGGCAGTATCCTTTCCAAATAATCGATAACTTGAATATCAGACAGAAAATAGCATATAAGCAGAACATATAAATGATCACAAAACAAAATGCAGAAAAGAAATATATGGATAAAATTGACACACTGCTGTGAGCATAGTTTTGGCAAAACAGGTGTTTTCTCACCAAAAACACACGTAGTGTGAGCTCAGGTGTCACTTGACATACTGCAACTCATTTGTCAGGCATTTTTGCTACACTTGAGCTTTTAAATTAAGAATTCATTCACCATTCAGTGACTCTAGTACAATGAGGATGAACTCTTCCTATCCAAAAGTGACTCTTCAGGTGTAAAGCAAACTCCCACACCTGTCTGGTCTTGTCCCTGAGCAATAGAGACATGCTGCTTCCAGATACAATGCCAGGCTGCTACACGAGAGAAGAATTGGCTCATGCAATGTAGACAAAAAGAGTCAGTCACTGACCAGCCGACACATTTTATTTTTATAAGTTTTGAAAATGAAAACAAATGGCATTTTCTTTTTGTATTGTTCAAATAATAAACCTCAAACACAGAAATCTTAATTTTCTCTTTTCCACTGTACTGACAAAGACATCACACAGCTGTAACCATTGAAAGAAAGACAGTGGAAATTACAATACATCTTCTCTGTCTAATTTGTAAAAATAACTCTTAAGAAACAGAGGGAGAAAATAAGGGTATCTGCATTAATGAATGGGTCATCCAGGATATCTAGCTGATCACTGCTCTATAAATACTCAGCAAAAAATGCTAAGGGTTAGAAAAAACATGCAAAATGTCATAGGCTAGTGATATTTCTGCACCTTGATAACAATGAAAATGTGCAATCATAGATAAATTGGAATTGAAAAGTGATAAAAATAATAAGTGCTGGGACCTGTCTTGCTTATCTCCAGAGCATAAAAAAAAAAAAAAGAAACTCCAGACAAATGATTACACTTGGATTGTGTTTTAGTGTAAAAGCATAGGAAAATATGAAAACCATCAGTTTAACAGTCACTGCAGTTACAGCTGCATTAAGGAAAAATCAGGCCTTACAATGATAGATTTGAGAAAGTGAGAAAATCTGCTTCGAACAACTCAGAAGAGATCTGTCTTCACTTCCTGGGTCTTTTTTTGAAGCGTGATCAATAGAAAGGTGCCAGTGTGTCTGAAATTCCTAGAGCAAAACTTTAGCTGCTATAAATCAGGGCTGAATCCACCCGACTGCTCTTCACTGTTGGCAGTGGTGATGACACAGTGATAATAAGACATCAACAAGAACAACATACAAGGTCAGTGTCAAAGAGGTGGAAAATGTCCAGGGCCACTAACCAGTCATGAATAAATTTCGATTATTTCGATTGTGTGAATTGTAGAGTCATTTAGGCTGGAAAAGACCATAATTTTGTACAACCGCCAACCAGCACTGCCAAGCCCACCACCCAGCCATGTCTCTTTGACTTGCTCTCATTTAGTTCTGGCATCTTCTGGCCTGGGAATCACTCTTCTAAACCAGCTCTGCAGCTGATGAAGTTCTGTGGCATTTTTTTGCTGTTGTCTGCAGAAATAAGTATTTGCTTATAAAAGTACTTTATAAATACATTTTTGAGGGAGATGCTAGTCTGGTAAGGAATTATAAAATGTTCCCATTCAAGAAATCACACAGAATCAATAACTATGGACTTAATGAATCTGAACAGCAGAGCAAAACAAATATTGTTGGTATAAACAACTTGAGATTCCAGTTCTGACATTGTTAGCTGATTATATTTTTGGGAAATTAATGTCAGTCTTTTGATTTCAAAGGAAATGGCATTCCAGAGTGTGGTGTCTTATTCTGTAATTAGAAGAAAAACAAATCCATCCATTTACACTGCTTCATATTGTGCCAGCAAAATCTCCAAAGACTTCTAAAAATCTCTGCATTAATCTATATAGGAGGAAGGAAATATTCATATTCATGTCATCCTCTGATTTCCAGGACAGACTAATCAATACTGACTGAAAAAAGGCATACCCTTAGTATCAATAAGGGCATGGAATTTTTGTCCCACTATAGCCATGTTAGGTCTATTATAGAGAGACTACTCAGGTGGTACATATTTTCAGACAACTTGCTGGGCCAAAACTAAGCGCCAAACATTCAAAACCTGTGCCTATTCAATCTAGCCTGTGGCAACAAATTAATTATGGAAACCAAAAAAGACAAATGTATAAAACAATATCCATTCAACAAGTTAGAAATATCCAATTAAGGACAGAAAGCCATGCTGCCACAAGGGTGATCACACATGTTAAAAATGAGATAAATTATTTCCTACCCTAGCTGGAAGAAGATTACATGGAAACAACATCTACGCTGTTTCCTGTCTGACTTTCTGTTGCACAATATTATACTCAGAGATCAGATGTACTAATGAGACTTCCTGTTTTTTACATGACTGCTGTGGGATCATTGCTTTTAGCCTCCTGTCTGCCCTTCAAAGCTCACGCTGTTCCCCTTTCTGAGGGGATCACCTTATAGCTGGGAAGCCATGGAATGCTGGCTGATAAAAGCCATCACAGCTGGCCCAGGAAGATCCACTGGGTTTGGCCCAGCTAGGGATAATTGCTTCTCTTTCAGATGGGATCAACAACTAACAGCAGGGGGAAGATCACCCAGTCCTCCTGGGAGCCTTTCAGAGAGGAGAGTGAGTGGTGAGGATGCTCTTTTGGGGAGCCACTTTGGAAAAACAGAGTGGAGCAGGGTATGGTTGAGAAGGCAGCTTTCCACTGAGTGGGAATGATACCCTGATGAAAGGTGAATTTATTTTCTTGGAGAAATTATAATGAATATTCAAAGGGAAGAGTTTGGGCTGAGCTGGAGAGTGCCTTTCAACACCTAATATTGTCAGTTTCTTCTACCTGGTACTTCTCATGAAGAATATAACTGTTCCTCCCTGACCCCTAGGAGGTATGTAGACAGCTGGGAAAGGTTTCATAGTCAGAAAATCATATCCCTACTATGGTACAAAGCCTTCTGATTCTGGAGATTTGGGATTACAGTGCCATAACTATTTCCATTCTATCTTAAGGTTCCTCAACATAAACTAGGAAGCAGCTAAGGCAAAACTATTGGATTGGAAGCAGACCCTGAGTTTCAAAATTTAAAAAGTACTAACTAATTAAGTAACATAGAGAGAAGCTTGTCCTGAAGGACATGAGAAGCTTCAAGCCAAAGCATATTATGTTCTCAAAGCGTACCTGAGGAAAATATTTCAAACAGTCCATACTGAGGAGCAGCAAAGGACATTGGGGACTTATTAAAAATATTTTTATATATACATTATATATATAATATATTATATAATTTCATTACATATGATATATTGTATATATAAACACATACATATATTTTATTTAAAATATATTATATATAGCAGCGTATACTTAGATTACAATATATATTATTTCTGTTTTGTTCAAACTGCTGATAAATAACCAGTACTTCAAATTTGCAAGTAGCAAAGCTGTTTTGAGGTCTTGGGGACAATTTATGCATAAAGAAAAGAAGCATCTTTTTGCAAACTTCCAGTGTTGCATGCACAAGAGAGCTAAAGGTAAACACTCCTCTCCTCCCAAGAACGGCGCAAATTGCAGTATAACAGGGGAACCATCTACCTGTATTATGAACCCTTCTGGTTATCTGTTCATTCCTTATTACCTGTAATTGGAGGTTTAGGCAGTTTTGGCAGCTCTGCAAGTCAACAGCATTCAAAAACTGAAACTTTAAGTTGTGACAAAATAGGTATGTTTGCTGAATGAGGGCTCTCTGCAGATGTAATCTTCAAGCTGTAATCTCTACCAGGTCCTCATGAAGTTATTGTGTACCTTGCTTCCAACCCCTAGAGACCAAAAGATAAAGTAAACCATGTGATTTTAAATTCTTTCAGATCTTCTAGGCATTATGGAGTTACTATCAGAAATCTCTTAGTCCCTCCCAAGGATTGGAGCTCATTGGTGATGGAGGTTCTGTAACTGATAATTGTGCCTACACTACGTGAGAAGCTTCTAGTTCTTCATTACTATTCTGAGCTACCAGCTATAGTAGCTATTAGCTGCTGGCTCTGAGTAAGATTTTGATTCATGTGAGGATTTAGGAAGTTCTTACCTCTAACCAGGTGCCTACCCAGACCATTTGTTTAGAGAAGGAGCTGATATGATCACCCATCTCTTGAAAAAAAGCACAATGCTGTACCTGTAACCCCACTTTTCCCACCTTATACTCTATCTTGTATATTAGGCATGCCACAGGTTGTGAAGAAAACAAGGTTCACCCTTCATATATTCCCTAATGGATCTTGAGTTTGTTTTATACCTTTCAATTAATGAACCTGAGTGCCCTGGAGGGAAGATAGGTTATAGGCACGCTGGCCTAGAGCCACAAAGTACTTAGAGGAAAGCACCTGGATCTGCCAGCAAAGCAGGGAATGGAACTAAACACATCAGTTAGATTACTTTTACCCTCACACACCTCAAATTGCTTTTACTTCATTTCAATGTTTACCAATCTTTCAAAGCAGTCTGTAGTACTGACAGGCTCAGCCTTGTACTCAGCAGCTGCTGCTGAGAACATCCTGTGCTCTCAGGCACATGCCCATGGCACACCTCACCAAGTGACAAAGACACGTGCCGTCACTTTGGTGTTTAATTATACAGTTCTTCCTCATCCCCATCTGCACAGCTGAGGACTGAGACCAAAGGTGATGAGAGAGGGAAACAGTAATTTGGCTGGGGAAAAGATATGAAGACCTTCTAAGGTGCTGTAGCACAAATTACTCCTTCTAAAATCAAGAAGCTTGCATAAATCAAAAGTTTTGAAGGTCTCTATCTGAAAGGTCTCTACTTTTCTTTGTGGCTGTTAGGCTAATTTTTTTAACAAGAATGTTGAATGAAAAAGGAAAGTGGAGATTCACATTAAATCACCTTTTTTCAGGAGACTGGAATTTAAGATGCACAACATAAGATAATATTAAACTTTCATGAAATGTGTTCATTAAAACTACTCAGTTCCTTTTGTAAATAACTAGCTCCTTCAACATCTGAAGTCTTCACAAGACTCCTCACAATCTGATGTCTTTGTAAACCTTGACAATCTCTTCCCTTCCATTCCTTCTCTGTATTTGTGGGAAATATGTATATTCTCCTTCTCAAACAACTTAATATTCCTCAATCCCTATAAATATTAACTGGCAGGCTTTGTAGAGCAGCAGATGAAATGTTTACCATTCACATCAAAGGTAGTCAATTCATGACCCATTTAGGTTGAATCCCTGCCAGGGGGGTAGAGGAAGGAAAAAAGGATGAGATAGAAAACAGTCCTCTGTGAATGTCATTTGAGCATGTTTATGGCAATACCTTTGTTGCCTACACAAATGCATTTGCATATCCATAAGTTATAGGAATTAAGACGTGGGCTTTGTCTGAACTCTTCTTGACTTAATTTTCCTTTGACAGGTGGGTCTTGGTTTACATGCTGTGTTCAGTGTTCTTTGAATCCCCAAATCACCAAAATAGCTTAATAACTGCTTTCTCAGTGCCTTCAAGTTCAGACCATTAACAGATATAAATTATAGAAGATAAATTCTTTCACAAATCTGTGTATTTCAGGGACAGCAAGTGAAATGTTTAGTGATATTTCTCATATTCTGCTGTCTTTGAGACTTGCCTGGGGCAGGGGAATGTGTCTGCTTTGTGTATAGGATGATACTCAGCAAGTTCCTGCATCTATTTTGTGTTCAGGGCTTTTTCTCCCACACTTGTAGGATGGGAATAATACTGACAGCTCTAATAACTGTTGAGACCTGTCAGGGCAAATATTTAAGAATAAACCAATATATGTTGAAGAAATAGCAATCTTACTACTTTACCATTTGTGTTGCACTTTAATAAGCACAACATAATTGCACTTTAACATTTATGTTGCAAGTAAATAATTGGCCAAATAGCCAAAACATAAAAGAATAAAAGAATAGAAAAAATATTTTTTATATATTTTAAAGAATAAAAACCAGAAGGGTGATTTTAAAACAAAGATATAGAGTTTCTTTCAGCCTTCAACAATGTGCCTTACAGTCTGTATCTGCTTTTATCACTCAACTTACATGAACAGTGCAAACAAATATTGTATTAACAATTTTGCTTTCTCCAAAGCACCTTTCCCAGCCTATTCAGTGAGTATTTGAGGTATCTAGACTGAAATACACCAGTATACACCAAAAAATTACCAAAATACACCAAAGATTTACAAATATCTCACTTTCTAAATAGTGTCAGTTTAACAGTTTATGAAGAAAAGAAAATTTTGCTATGATCCAGATTCCAGTTTTGTTAAGATGGGTGTTAATAAAGATCATCTGCTTAAAAAAACCTCTGCCAGGCTGGGTGGCAGCTTTTTTCTTTTGAAACCACTGAAATTTGAGTCATTTAACACCTAGTTTTGTGAAGGGAAATTCAAATCACTGTGTTTTAGTAAAATCTAAGTTCTAATCTTGCAAATAACACTATTCTGTGAGGAACATCAATAAACATATACTTGGAGAGTTTGAAGAGAAGCAGACATGGGGGTACTCCAAATCCAAATCCATGCCTTTGCCTCATTTTCCACCACTGATAGAAATTAAATTCTTTACTTCCCTCTCAAAAGTTAATGCAGGGCTGCTACCAGCTGTAAGCAGTGGTGCTTGCTGAGATTCTATAGCGGTGCAGAAACACACCATGATTGGCAGGTCTTATTGCTGAATAGTGTGACTATAGCAAAAATGTATCCTACCATGGTAGTAGACATAACTAAGAGTTTCATCACGCCCAGTATCTCACCCTGCAGTGATAGTCATTAAGTGCAAGGGTAGAGCCTTCCTATTCCTTCCAAGTGAAAATGGTTCTAAGAAAAGATGACACATTCCTGGAAATAAAATAATACAGCTGCAATGCTGGTTACCCTCATCTAACAGTCCTGAATTGTCTGATCACAATTTTAATTTTCTTTGACAAATTCAATGGGTAGTCATGCTAGAACTGCTCATATTCTTTTTGCTAGCATGAAACTAGAGTAATGAACCTTTCTCTCCTGCCCACCTTGTGTCCCTCATGAGATTAGAAGGTAGTGGGATACCCCATTGGGGCATGAAAACAAAGAAAGTAGATGGTAGAAATATCTCATTTGATAAGCAGTCGCCAGTTTGCAGTTTGGGCTGATGGAGGTCTCTGTGCTTTGGCTCATCTTGTCTTCCAGAATTAATCAGTGGTGCAAAGACAGTGCTGAGGATACATCCCAGTGGCAGGAGTTGTGCTACCTGTAGTACTTTTCCTTCCTCATCTTCTCCTTGTTTTAGTAAGCTACGTGTCTGTGACTAACCAGGTGCTCCTAGTAGTCCTTGTAGCTACACAGTAGAAGACCAGCTGGAGATTTTTGGATGCCAGTGAGATGCCTGAAGCTCAGGATGTTCCTGCTGCCTGTGTAAATGTAAAGCTCTTCCAGCTCAACTTTGCTCTTTAGTAAGGTGGAATAGACAAAAGAATTGGAGCTGAGTAACTATAACACCTTCTTCTACTCCACTTGTCTTCTTAAATGCTAATGCTTTGCATTTTCTCACCCGTTCCCTGCATGTTCTTTTACCCTTTCTTTCATCCATAATCAGAGCCTCTAAATAGCAGGTGAATAAATCTGGTCAATACTTGGTTGAGGATAGCATGTAACAACCCAGGAATACATATTCTTTATTTTATCACTCACAAATTCCTTTATCCTGGAGGAGCTATGTAGATTGAGTTTGTGGGAATCTATGCCTGACAGCCTAAGAAGACACTCTAAGGGAACACTCTGAGCACTCTGAGTACTAACTGGTTGGTGTTTTGGTTTTTTTGGGGTTTTTTTTTGGTTTTTTTGTTTGTTTGTTTGTTTGTTCGTTTGTTTTTAAGTTGACATTTCATATTCATTCCACTTTAGGACAGATATTAACAACATAATACCACTTAACTCTTTACTCCCATTGATATTGCCCAGAAAAGCCACTGTTTCTTTGACCAGCTGCTATTTCCTTTCAATCCTTCCAAGGCCCTGGCTTTCTTCTCCCATTCAGGAATTTCCAAAGTTCTTAAGGATTTTTAAGGCTTAAAATCTAGATTCATATCTTGATTAGACACTGGTTTTCTGGTGGCAGATTACAATAGCTGTGTAAATTATTATCTCTTTGGTAGCTGTAGGGTTTTTATTGATCCTTTGATCTGATCACCTCAAGTCTTTTACTGAATTTACTATCTCTGATTCCTACTGTTATGAGATAGCTGTTCATGACCAGGGCCTCTGGAAGATTCACAGATAAATCTGATTGTAATGACTGAAAGAAGACACTTCATTTTAAAACCTTGAGCTATTAAGAAGTGCTAGGTATCAGATTTTTATGTTTATCTTGAAACTTTGGTAAGAACAAATGCTCAGAAGCACCTCTCTGTGCAGGCTGTTGGTTTGTGGATGTTGAATGTCTCATAAATGCAGATAAGGTGTCACAGGAGATCCTACACACCTTGTGATGTAACTGTGTTTGTACAGGGTTATAAAGCTGTGCATCTGCCCCTTCAGGAGCACAGCACTAGTTGATCCTGTTGTGCCTATTTGGGAAATATAAATGTGTAACACCACGATGCTTGTACAACTGAATGTGATCCTTTTGAGAATGGAAAAAGGAATCACATGTATATAATAATCACATAAACAGAACATTTCCCCTAAATGTTCTAAATTCTTCCAGGTATTCTAAATCTTATTAAGTCAATTTAAAGGAAAGTATACCTGACAAAAATCCAACTCTGTGTTACTTGATGCTGCTCTGTCTTGTATTAAACATAGCAGGGTACAAGGTGAGGATGAAAACTATGTATGTTCTTCTCCATCCTTCCTCCTCTGTCTTGTACCCCTGTCACCATGATATTTTATGGAAATCCCTTTGCCAGGACTTTCTGCTGAGAAGCCTCAGAAAAGAAATGTAAACAATAACTATCTGATGGCTGTGGAATGTGGTCTGGAGGGTGTTTACCAACAGGTGCATCTTTGATTGGTTCCATGTGAATTGTTTTGACTTAATGATCAATCCCAGTCCAGCTGTGTCGGACTTTCTCTCTGTCATGAGTTTTGTTTTCCATTTGATTCCATTCCTTTCTAGTTTTCTGATGGATCTTTTCTCTCTATTCTTTTTTAGTATAATTTTAGTATAGCATTTTAATATAATAATATAATAAATCAGTCTTCTGAAACATGGAGTCAAGATTCTCATCTCTTCCCTCGCCCTGGGGACCCTCGAACACAACCACATACCCCAACACTCATCAGCAAAAAGTGACAGGAACAGTACATAATCACTATATATTTCACAACGGAAGCACTTCTTCAACTGAAGAACCAAATTTCAGTGGAGATAAATTCTCTTTGTTTTCTCCTCTCCTTCCAGACATAGTGAATGACCCTCTAAAATCAATGAGATTACTGGAGTGGATAGCACAGGTCTGTTTACCCTTTGGAAACACCCCTGGAAGTCCCTCAAATCAAGTCAAAGGTGTATGCTACTCTTTAAATGCACAGCTTGGCCCAGTCACAGTAGGACCAAAGGCATCACAAATAGCCTAGAGAGGTCTTCTATTTGAATCTGTTTCTAGAGGAGAAAAGTCTTTTCTGCTTCAAGTCAAACCTTGCACCTCTTATGAAATACATCTCTTTCTTTTTTTTTTTTTCTGCTGGTTGGTAGTTAAACTGATCTGCCAAGACTTTATAAGTGACCCTCTTCTTCATACTTAGACTGCATTAGTCACCTGCACAGGGCAATAGGGGTTGTTGGCTGCCATCCTGAGTGCTCTGTAGTTGTGATGGCAGCTCTTGCTCTGCCTTTGCTTTGACTTGGGTAGTGACAGCTTGCCACCTCTATACAAATGAGGGTAAAAATACCCCTGGGTTGTTTGTTATTGGTTTTTTAAAGATTCCATTCATGGAAAGACATGGACCTGCTGGAATGGGTCCAGAGAAGGAGGCCACCAAGATGCTCAAAGGGCTGCAGCTCCTCTCCTGTGAAGACACACTAAGACAGTTGGGGTTGCTCATCCTGGAGAATAAGAGATTCCAGGGAGACCTCAGAGCACTTGCTTGTACTTAAGCGAGTTACAATAGAGCTGGAGAGGGACTTAAGAGTATGCAACTATAGGATAAGGGTTAATAATTTAAACTAAGAGAAGGTAGATTTAGATATAAGAAGGATATTTCTCCTCATGAAAGTGGTGAACCACTGCCACAGGTTGCCCAGAGGAACTATGGATGCCCATACTTGGAAACATTCAAGGCCAGGTTGGATGAGGCTCTGAGCAACCTAGTGGTCTAGTGGAAGGTGTTTTGGCCCATGGCAGGGGCTTAGAATGAGATGATCTCTAAAATCCCTTCCAATCCAAACCATTTCATGATTCTATGATTCGTAATCATGTTCAGGGTGGCACCCGAACAGGGCATCACCCTTCCTGGTGATGATTTGGACTCTGATGCTCCTTTTCCCTGAAAGGGGAGACAGTCAAATTCATATTCCTTATTTAAAGAAAGCTGCTGGATCAAGTCAGAGACAATAGCCACTGACTTTCCTTGTTTCTTGTCTCTGATTAACCAAAACAGCCATCCTCTTGCTAGACAAGGCTTTCTGTTGTCTTTCATTTCCACAGAAAATTAAATTCTTCAAAAAATGTGGGAACCCCTGTGCTGCAAAGACCCCATATAGTGCTCTGCTCATCCAGGGAATACCAAGAGCCCTGGCCCTAAATCTGAGCAAGACTGGCTATAGAGACAGAGAGGTTGTGCAGCTGGCTTTCACCGATACAGGGCAAGACTGGGAATATAACCTTCCCAAATCTACATATCAGAGCTGCAGAAAGCAATGCAATGGGCTGTAAATCTGGAACAGTCTGTAGAAACTCCTCTTCAGGTTCCCACCTTCCATTGTAATGTCTCTTTCTCTTTAAAAAAAAAAAAAAAAAGTCAGTGCTGGTTGAGCCATCACTCAGATAATTCCTTGAAGCAGGAGGGAAGCACTGAGGCTGAATTTCCTGCTATACTGTCATCAGCACTCACTGACAGAATGAGGCTATTCTCAAAGAGTACCTTCTAAAGAAGTTATTGTTCCAGCTACATTTCTAGTTGTTAAATCCCCAGACTTTACAAGCAACCTTTCTGGAGCTCTATTCCTCATCCCTAATGGAAAATCTGCTCTGCCAGAAGAGCAAGTAGGTTAATATCAAAACCTGTAAAATGAAGCAGCTACCCTGATTGCTCTGGCGAGTCTAATGCCATATTTTCCCACTGAACTACATGACCTCTATGATGTAAGATTATCCAACTGCCAGATTAGTTCAGGTCCCAGATTTCTGACCCACCATTATGACTTCTGCACCTAATTCTCAGCTACTGCACAAGGATTGTGTTGGACTTAACAAAAATGACAAATGACAGTGCAAATAAACTCAAAAATATCATCCCTTCTTAATAACCTACTTTCTGGAGAGCTGTCCTACAGACTTCAAATTAATTTTAAACTTCAGGCACTGTATTTCTGCATGCTGATCTTGTTAGGCTGAGCACAGAGAAACAGAGAAATTTATCTTGGCATTTGTTTTTATGCAAGCTGCAATGCTCAGAGGTATCACAGTGCCTCTGAGCTCTGCAGTGGAGTCATGAGTAAGCAGACGAGCACAGAGGGAGAAGTTTCTGTGCAGGAAAGAAGTAGAGTGGGTAGAGGGTGATCAAGCCCTCAGCTGATACAAAGACAACTCATTTTCAGTTAGTGTGAAGTGATTTCCTTGCTAAAGGGCTTTAAAAATTACTCCTACACCAGAGAAAAATAGAAGTATTAGACACTGGCTGATATCCCTGTTTGTGCCCTAATGTTGGCAGGTGACGTTTTCCAAAGCTTCTTCTTGACCTTCAAAGTCTTGTGCAAACTGAGACTTTCAAGGACTTTTTGTAGCAAATGACTACTGTGAATGACTGACAGCTTGGACCTGTAACCATGAGATGACAGGCACTGGAACTGGATTGGGAGGCAAATACACGAATGATGAGATGGCACAAGTGTGCATCTTTTGGCCCTTCCCTGAAGCAGCACCTGAGAGCAGCAAGGACTGAGACTGGGAGTTTGTTTAGGCAACAGTGCTCAACCCCCAAAGCCACCAGACCTGAAAGAGGCATCCACATGGCGATACAAGGATGATCCATTTGGTCCCTCTGGATACTGCAGTGGGCTGCTCTCATCCTGTTCTCCTGAGGCCATAACCTGGTACCATTCAAATGGTGACAGGAGGCTGTGGGGTTTTCACTCCGTTGCTCCAGCTGCTGTAGCCATGATATTATGAAAAATCCTTTGCTGGGATTTTTCCTCTCCTGAGAAGCTGAGGAGCTTCAGGAGAGAAATGTAAACAATTACTATCTGCTGCTGTGGAATACAACAGGTGCATCTGTGATTGGTCCATGTGGATTGTTTTCTATTGATGACCAATCACAGTCACCTGTGCCAAGGCTGTGAGCGGTCACAGGATTTTTGTTATGCTATTCTGTTCTATTCTTGTTGAGCCTTCTGATCTCTCTGTTCTTTAGTATAGGTTTAATGTAGTATTTAATATAATATTTAACATAATAAATCAGCATTCTGAAATGGAGTCAAGCCTCATGTCTCCACACACGGAGAGTCTCCGACAAGCTGCCATGACCAAGGGCAGGGCAGACTGCCAGTTACCCCCAGACAGCCCCACTTACATCATCTACAGACCTTATTATCCCTTTTCACATCTCTCAAACCTTCATTTTATCACTTCTGTACCTCCTTATGTCCACCTCAGTCTCCTTACAAATCAACAACTTCAAATTACCTTTTCCAGCCAGACACCAAATTTGGTATTTCTGATTCTGTGACCTGTCTGATGTGATATACCTGATAGAGTTACATGGGTTTGGCAGCTTTACAAGGCTGTCTTTCCCTAAGGGTTTTTAGCACTACCTCCAGTTATCTGTGGGGTTTGGCATGTCTCACACAACGCCCCCTCAGCTGCCTGTGATACCTGTCCATCCATCCTCTGTGGCACCTCCTGTCAGTGTCTCACCATTGCTACTTCTTGTGGAATCACACAATCATTTGAGTTGGAAGGGACAACTAAAGCCCAACTAGTATGACCACCCTGCAATAAGCAAGGGCATTCTCAACTAGATAATGTTGCTTAGGGCCACATCCAACCTGACATTGAATGTTTCCAGGGATGGGGCATCTACATGTCCAACAGTTCCCTCATACCATGTCTGAAATTTTTCCATGTCCTGATTAGCTAGGTTAGCCTCTGGCCAGAGTCCAGTCAGTGCTCCCATCATTTGCCTGCATGTCTAGCATGCCGTGCATGTCTAGCAGTGATTTTTAGTGTAGGTCTTGTAGCACGGGTCTAAATAGCTCAGTAAGGATCCTTATCTGCTCACCTTTGGTGATAAGACTAAAATACACTTAGAATTTTGTGTTTTCCCTTTAGGATGAAAAGGTCCAGGAATATACTGATGGATTTCATGATCAGGACTTACCCAACTCATGAATGCTGCTGGACTTCAGCTTAAGGTGCAATTGCAGCATGTATAAATACAATCAAGTAAAACACCACCAAAGTACAAACATGCACAGGCCACAGGATTCATGCCCTTTGCTTTAAAATTTCACTAATACATCAAAATTAGTGGGCTACCTTTTGGCACAGGGTCTGTTCACCCTCTGATAAACCTCCAAAAACTGAATATGCTTTTTAAAATAAGGTTCAAAAGCAAGAAAAGTGATGGAATAGGAATGACTAGCTCTGAGTACTCAAATAGAATCCCACTGAGTATTAACACTACCTGAAGAGAGAGTGCCGTTCAACATGTTTGTACAAGAATTAAGAAAATTAATATAAGTTGAAAAAAGATTAAAATACACTGGGAAAAATTTTGTGTAGCTTGGTTAGAAGATAAAATCTACTTCAGCAAAATAAGGGAAGCAAGCTAAAGTGCTGTGAGTTGATATGAACATAAATAGCAGGGCTACAAATTTAGCTAAATTGGTACACCTTTGTGTAGGACAGCCCTTCCTAGATCTGCAACACAGTCAAATCTGAAACTGTCTGTATTTTATTTTATTTTATTTTATTTTATTTTATTTTATTTTATTTTATTTTAATTCTTTCAAATGCTGTGTGGAAAAGCAGAGTTTATTCTTAAGGTACCTAAGCAGTGAAAAATTTGGTTTTAAATAACGCTCACATAGAGGATGTGTCCTGATTTGAGGTTTTAGGCCAAGAGAAAAGTGGGCTGCAATGCACACCTTGCTCTCAGATATTATGAACTCTCTGTCCGGAGTGTTGGGTTTAGGCACATACCAGAAAAAATACAGGGCATCTCCATTTAGGTGCAAATTCTGGTTTGTTCATCTCTTCCTGTGCAGTAATTATGAATTTGCTGTTATGTCTCAAATGGAGACAACATCTTCTTTCTTGTTAGCAGGAAGATGCCAGAAATTTTTTAAAAACTTCTAAAAAAATGCTAAAAAACACCCCAAGATTTGAGGCACATAAACTCCTCAAATGTGCTAGGGGAACAGCTTTCTAAGTTACTGCTGAAGTGTACTACCTGCCTACACCGAGTCAGCTCAAGCTTGCCTACCAGTACACTTCATTATGCAAATGTAATTTGCTATCAGAATGCTACAAGATTGTTTTCCCAATCTTAGATGTATCATACTCTATCAGCAACCTTGTTTGTGTGTGTATGTGTAAATATATAGAGGTAGTTTGGGTTTTATTTTGCTGGAAAGCATCAATCTGATGTTGAAAAGGAGAAAACTGGTCCCTCACTCCTTAAAGAGTTGGATTATTCTCTGCACTGCGAGGTATGTTACTCATTGTATACACACACCTCTTTGTTCCCATTCCCTGCTAATCTTCTCCATGGTGAAGACTTTTTCTGCAGCTATAGGATTTTCATACCTGTAGCAGCAGTGTGACATCTCAGAAATCAGTTTATTCCCCGTCCGTGGATTTTAACTTGTGTATTATACTTGAATCCTTTGATGTCTGATAAGAAACTGGTTTTTGCATTTAGCCTACTGAGTGTTTAATGAGAAACAGTAGTTCACATCACACGTCCCTGTGGCCAAAAGAGTCAATTTGAGGGAAGGTTTGGGTACAGAGTTGTTTATGAAGCTGGTCCTCCCTGAAGCCGAAGTAGCTGAAGTGGAGTACTGTTATCTTGCATTGGCATAACAGATGGTGCATTTTCCTGTGACTAATTAGCTATGCAGCGCCTTGTCTGCAAAGAGTGAGAGGAAATCCTTGATGCTTCTCTGCTACTATCTCTTCTCCCCAGGTCTGAGCAGCATTCCATCACAGACTCCAGTGGCTGGGAGACTATTAGTCCGGCTGTAGGCATCCCTGACCTGTTTTAGGACTTTGGCAATTTTACAGGTCACTCATAGTTACTCATGAGAGGCTTGCCTAGCCTGCTGTTCAACTCAGGTGGGCTTGGCCTCTCAGCCCAGTTGCTGTGAAGACAGGCTTACAGAATCTCAGAATGGTTTGAATGGGAATGGACCTCTAAGGGCCACCTCCTTCTAACCCCCTTGCCTTGCACAGGGACACCCTCCACTTGATCAGTTTACTCAGTACTGTGCCCAGCCTGACCTTGAATGTTTCCAAGGATGGGATATTCACCACTTCTTATGGCACTTCTGCAGTGTGTGATTTGAAATTTCACATCCAGTCAGGGATGCTGCTTCCTTCCTAGCCCCTTAGGAATTTTCCAGATGTGATGGTGGCACACTGGGGCCCTTGCAGGTATTAGAGAAACTGATTTTTCTATCTGTGATATAAGGTAAACATGTAAATCTGGATTTTAAGAGACTTTAGTACTACAGTTGAGGAACCTGGTCTAGTAAAAGGTGAACCTGCCCATGGTAGTGGGGTTGAAACAAGATGGTTTTTAAAGTCTCTTACAACCCAAACCATTCTGTAATTCTACAACACAGCAGTGTGCTCTGCTATTGAGATTACAATGACTTACACAATTAAGTGTACTGCATTTCCTTAACCAGGAACATCTGTCACCACAACAGTGATATGGTTAAATCTCTGGCTAGCAATTAGGGATGTGTGTGTAATGTCATTTCAAGACAGCAGGAGAAAATAAAGCGTAGTGAAAACCAATGTGCTAAGCATGAATTTACTGCCAGCTCTGTGGCAGTCAGCCCCTACTCTCCAGAGTAACACCTGACCTGCCATCACTATCACATGCTTAGCTTTAGATTCTTTTCAGACTTGTATTCTAATTTTGCTTAGGCAGGGCTAGAATTGGTAACCCGTCATTGCTGCCTGACAAGCATGTGGCAAAGATAATTATGTAAGTGCAATGTTCTTAGACAGAATGTATTCAGCTAAAAAAAAAACCAAAAACAAACAAACAAAAAGAAAATGCAAAAAAACCAAAATAAAACAAACAAATCCCCAAATTAGTCCTAAAGCTATTTTTTTGTTATATTGGTTGCAAACTTTTCTATGGCTTGTACACAAATCCTCCAGCTGCAGTCTCGTCTGTGCATATGTATGTTGTCATTTTCTTGCCCTGTGCATCAAGAAGTATGGGCTTGAATCAGGTGTGGCTGTTCTGTGAAACACTGAAACACTTAGAAGTTGATCTGGCTTCAAAAAGCTATGCAAAAAAGTCTATACTTCTACAGCTGAAAAAAAATCAGGAAAAATTTATGGACAGGTAGTAACAGTGAGGCCTTACGTTGAATTCTCATGCACTAAACTCTGATGTCGCTTCATCTGAAAGTTTGTATGTATTCACACTGCTGTGGAAAAAAGTCAAATGGGGACACAAAGATGGGCTTATTAATTAGATAAAGCAAAAAGAGCTGTTCCTTTCTGCTTTTTGAGTAAATTGTCTCACAAAATTAGCAGCAAGCAAATGGAGGCTATATATAGCAAATACTTAAGTTGTCACTACAAGCATCCTACTACAATACTTGATGGAGTAATGCATGACTATGGCGACACAGATTGTCCTGGATTTCTGGATTGCATCTACATAAACACTCAGGCAAGCAAACAGCATTCAGCATGTTCTGCAACTGGCTTCAGTGGAATGACTCCAACAAGAGTAAGAATGTGAGATGTCTTACTGGAACTTAATGAAAAAAAAAGATACCCAACTACTACCAGAAGTTAAAAAAAAAAAAAAAAAAGGTAGAAACCAGAGTGCATATGGCAAGTACATGTCTGTGATGAATGTTGCTGCACTTATTCTTCCACAAAGATTTACAGACTGCTGAATTGTTGCAATCCAGTCTTCAAGCTCCGACAAGGATAAAGAAGATGACAGATACCTATGACTCCTGCTGAATTATCATTGATTGAAAGCTAAGATTTGTTGCTTTTAGCAGCAAAATATGAATCTTTCTCCTACAGTACACATCCTTGCCTCTTTTCTGCCTACTGCACGTTGCAGAGAGCTGCACATTGCCCACAGGATTTCACTACAAACGTGGGCGTGAATTCTCCCAGCAAGTTGGGCAACACATTTTGGGCACCAGCTACACTCTGATTCAAAACATAAATGTGTAGTGATCTCTAAGAAGGAGATTAATATCTATTTAAACTTCCAGGCTAGGCATGCTTTTTCTGGGAAACAAATGCATACTGCAATCTGACAAACTGGACATCTCTAAAAATCCCACTCCAGGTGCGTGGTACTAAAACAAGACACTTTGATTGTTCTGGAGGTAACACATATTGATGAGAGACTGCATTAGTTTGTTTGCTGGGGGGTGGGGTCATGTCCCCTGAGACAGAGAATACAGTTCCTCATATTTACTATTTAGCAAGTGCTTCTGGTAAAAGATTATTTGTGTTTACACTTCTCAGTTTGTTCTCTCTTTTGTTTGCTTGTTTTGTTTTCAAATATTCCTCCTATTAATACATCTTCTGGAACTGCCTGGCTTAGTTTATGCTAAAAATAGCCCCTGTTGCTACTGCTGAAGCTCCACAAAAGCCACACAACAACCACACTAGGAAAGAAAACCTCACGCCCAGCTGAGCTTCCCCGAAATGACAAGTGGGTCTGAAATCCATATGACCAAAAACCAGGAGGAAAACAAATCATGCCTTCCTGCTCTGCTTCTACTAGGCTTCGTGACGGCGTAAAGTAGGGACAGAGCAGAAAGATGTGAGTGCTTTGCTTTCCCTCTGCCTCCTCTACATCTACCAAGGACAGCAGGTGCCTCTTTTGGAGAGAAAAAATGGAAGAAACAATGAAACTGCATGGATGGAAAACTGCAGAAAAAGAAATTCTCATGTTAAGTTTCCATGTTATCATTCCTGAAGTTAATACAATTTGATTTTTCTCTTGGGTAAATATCAGTCTTTGCGTATGACCAGACCAAAGCTATTGATGCTGTTGCACTGCTTAAATGATCAGATATCTCTCATCCTTCAGTGGGCTGTGCCTGTGCTCCTGGTGTTTTACAACGGAAGAGGGCTTTGGATATGCAAACGTTTTCCTCTGCATTGCAGCAGACAAAATTTAACACTTCTCAAACCTTCAGTGAATAACTCTGCACTACTCATCTGGCTGTACTCCTTGGCCCATGTGGCCCATGGTCCACACTGGTCAGACACAGTCTGGGCTTAGTGGTGGTCTCTGGCAACCTCACTGCCATGTGGCATGGACACAGTGTCCATGAAATGCTGGGATAATAAATACCAAAAACCAGTTCTGCAAGGTATCTTGGCAACTGAGGAATTAAATTCCATTGATCCACAGATAAAAATTATGTTGGCACGATTTACTCTAGTTTGTGGGTGCTATTTTTTTCTTTTTTTCCAGTTTTACACTTAAGCCCTATTGACAAGCACATGCCACACACTTGTGGGAAGCCAGGACTCTGTGCTCATTTGCAGTAGACTAAATCGTGGGTCACTTTTTAGTTTGCCTTGCCAACTAGGAATGTAGCTGGAATGTAGTTGGGGTGGTACCATTCCCAGTTATAGAAACACATCTGTGAGTTGGAGGCAAATCTGAGCCTAAGACAGAGAAAGAACAAGCTCCTCTCCTTGTGTTCTGAGTGCCTAAGGCAGTTTGTTGAGGACAAGGTTTTGTTGGATACCATGAGTTCAGTACGCTGGTAGTCCCAGGTGGACAGGGCCATGAATAGCTTTAGGGTTCAGGATAACACCATGGTGCAGCAGCGTTGCAGTCCTGCCCGGTGCCTTGCATGAGGCATGGTGAAGGCAGCACACCAGCACTGCCAACGCCAAGACCAGGACCTGCACCCCACTCCACTGGTCACCCCTCTTCTCCAGGCCGCAGGGCTCCTCTAACCCAGGGTATCCCGGGAATCTGGAGCACCAACACCGCAGCGGGTCACCCATATCGCATCCCTCTGCCCCCGATGCACTCCTGCTGCCGTGACGCCGGCGAAACCCCTGGGGCATCGTGCTCCCCGCACCGGGACCAGGGCAGGAACAACCGGGAGAGATGTCCGACTGCCTCCGGCCTCCGTCGGCCACCGCCGAAGGCAGGCAGCAATGTCCCCGGACGCCGGACCCTGCTCCAGCCCACAGGGAGGGGACTGCCGCGGGGAAGGGGTCGAGCTGGGAAATCGCAGCGGCTCTGGGGGTCCCACTCCCCCTCCCCTCCCTTCCGCCCGCCCCTCCTGGCCGGCCCCTGTCCCCTCCCTCCGCCCCGTCGCCGGGCGGGGGCTGGAGCCGGGTCCGGTGCCCGGGAAAGCAGAGGAGGAGCGGCGGAGGGAAGGAGCGGAGGCTGTTCTCCTCCGGGCAGCGTTGCGGGGAATCCAGGAGGGAAGGGACGAAGAGGACGAAGAAGCAGGCGGCGCAGGGAGGGAGTCCCGGAGCCGGCCCTCCCCGCCGCGGCGGTTGGCGGACCACGATGCCCGGCCGGCGAGCGCTGCCCGCCCGCCCTCCCGGAGACCGCCGCCCGTAGCGGGGCCGCCGCGCCGCGGGGTGAGCGGGGCCGGGGGCCCCCCGGGGGATGCCCGTGCGGGACCGGCGGACGCGGGGGCTGCGGGGAGCGGCGGGAGCAGGGGCGAGGCGAGGCGGCGGCTTCCCCGCGCTGTGCTGCAGAGCGGGCCGGGATGCGGGATGCCGTGGGTCGGTGTCGGGGATGGCGGGAGCGGAGCGGGGGCATCGTCGCTTTTCCCAGTGGCAGGTGCTGGGTGGCCCCTCTCCCGCCCTTTCCCTCGGGATTCCTCCCGGGAACACATCCCCGAGAACCCCTCCCGGGAAAGGGTTCCGCCGCCGATGCCGCGGGGCCGTGCGGGTGGGCTGCGGTTCGGGAGGAGGCTGCGGCGGCGGCAGCAGGGCGTGATGGACGCGCCGCATGCGGGGAGAGATGCTTTGGAGCAGAGATGCTAAAATGTCACCGTGTGCGATGTCTCTGTCAGGTCTGGATGTTTTGAGAGACCCCTGACACTCGGTGTTTTTGCATCTCAGCAAAACCTCCGTGGTAGAGAAAGGAGAGAAATGCAGGCGTTTTGATCAGCTGTCAATGACAGCTTGCAGGTAGAGAGATCCAAGCTCTAAGGTTGTACAGTAGTTCTCTGGCTCCTTGTGGGTGAGTACTTGAGAAATAAATGTGTCAGAGTAACAGCGCTTGTCCTGCTTGCGGTGTGGTCTTTTGTGGGGCATGAAGGCACCCGGGACAGAGCAGGGATCCCAGCAGACATCCCCCCTCCTGCAAATGAGGTGGGTATGGTGAGAAAAAACAGAGATCACGGCTCTGCGCACAGATTTCTGCTTGTTCCTACTTGGGAACAAGACGGAGTGTTGTTTAAAACCTTTCATTCTGTACAATGGGGGTTTTGTTCTTGCTTTGGGAAGGAAGGTTTCCATAGGAGTTACTGCAGAAGGGGTTACCTCTGGGCTGAGGCTACTTAGTGTGATTCCCCTCAGCCTTTAAATTTCAGGATCCCATTTAAATCTGAGGACATTGCTGTGGACCTCCCTCTCTTTTAAACCATCTCTGCTGCTCTCAGGTCTGATTTTTAGGTTGGCTGTTTCTAAAAATAAAGACTGATAAGACCTTAGGGAAGTCTTTTATGCATTTGTCTACAGGTAACTCTGAATATACTGTACAGGAAGAGAATCTTCTTTCAAGGCTTGACACAGGGGAGGAAAAAGGACAAAATTTACGTCAGCTGAGGAACTGTCAAGCACTGGGAGCTATGACAACAGCTCCTTACTACCTTCCCATATTTATTTGTATTCCCTCCTTTCATTGTTGGCTTTCACATGGCATATTTCAGTCTTGGCTTTTGCCCAGTCTGGGTGGAAAACCAGTGATGCTGAAAAAGATAACTGAACCAACATGTATGAGCAAGGATGATACCAAGTGGCATTTCTCCTTTGATATGGTGGATGTGAACTTGTTTCATATGTATGTGTATGCATATGTAGAATTACTATAAAAATTTGGTCAGAAGTGTGCTGTTGGTGCTTATTAGCCTATTTCAACACACAATAAAGATTTTTTTTTTCTGATTGATGAGACATCAGAGGAGAGAAGGAACTAGTGGGGAGCCATATCCTTAATTTCTCAGTCATGTAGTCACATCTGCTCAGTTACAGAACCTTTTGCTTGGTCTGTAATTGGAGACATTTTGTCTGGGTTGAGAGAGTTTAGTAACAGAAGAAGGAGACTTTTGAATTTTCAGTTGATTTTTATTTTATTCCTCTACCTCAATTTTCTTCCACAGCTTTGACAGTCTTTTTTTTTTTTTTCTTTGCTCACTCTTGCCTGCCTTTTTGTTCAATGGTAAGAGTCTACCTACCATTGTACTTTGTGGGCTTTTTTAAATTGGCAAACATATCTATAATTGTTACTTCCATCAAATAGTATGTTGAACTGATTAGCCTGTTTTCTTGTGCTCTAGGTTTTTTTCTTAATACTTTCTGCCGCCACAAATATCTTGCAGTTGTGTGATAATACAACAGCATGGAGGACACATGTTCTCCAATTGTGTTCATGAGTAGCTAATGTGCATATCACTTTGGGATTTTGTTGTGCAATTGTCACTTACTGTGGCACTAGACCCTCAAGATATGCAAACTTCTCTAATAGAAAACAGCTACATATCATCAGTGCTTAAAAGAAACATTTATTTTATCTACTAATGCTGTCCTATGTGTCCTGGCTGAAGTTATGGTGAAAGAAACTTTTTCCGTTGCTGACTCTTCAAGAGTAAAATCTGCCTTCAAGATTATTTTCCCCCATCTTTGTTTCCTCAAAATAAAGGTAGAACAAAGATAAATTCTGAACTGCTGATGCCAGAAGACTTATGTGCTTGTCTTTTCACTCTGTCCTGGTTTGTGCCCAGCAAGTCTGTGATACATGGTCAATTCTCCCCTAGTTTTCACACAAGGGTGATGAAATCAGCTGTGCCACCTTGTTCTGAGTGACTGAAACCAGAATGCTTATTTCATAGGAAGTGGGTAAGTGAGGACACCCCAGATTATGACTTCTTTTGAAGTCTTTGCTGGGAAGCAATGAGGTTTTAGACCTCATTGCTTCCCAGGTGAGATTCTCATGTGACTTAAACCAGTCCAGTCCTGTTCGTGCTTGGCTGCTGGGAGGTTAGCTCTCCAGAGCCTACTGCATGGTGTCTGCTGTGGCTCTGCCCGGGTGTAAGTGATGCTCTGTGCTTTGAATTTTCCAACCCTGGAGGAATTCCATGCGCTTCAGATAGCCCCACTTGATGTTACTTTGAATTCTTCAGGCTTAGCCCAGTACAATCACAGGGTATTTTTTAAAATGTCTTGTGTTTTTTTTTTGTTTTTGTTTTGTTTTATATCTTACCACTGAAAAGACTGCCAACATCAATTTGTTAACCCAGTTGTTTTCTGAAGACCTAAAGCTCTTGAAGTTTTTAATCGTTAGATGTTTGGATGGAGCATGAACACAGAAATAATGATCAGCATGTTTATTGCTGTTGGTGTGCAAAGTTGGTGCTGCAGCTTGCTCACATATTCTCTCTTCCCTATTAAGGTTTGTTTGCTAGGTTTGCATATCCAGAGTGAAACTTGCTTTTCAGTGGGGCTTTTCAGAAATGCTGGCTTGGCAGCAGTAGAGAGACCCATTGTGAGGGGCATTGTTGTTCACAATGCATGTCCTGATTTTGAAAATCTCATGCTTTTGTAAAAATTGTGCTACCATCAACGTCTATTGGATGGACATGGGGCTGAAAAGGAGAGGCTACAGAATTTGACTTCTACTATCTACTCTGTATAATCATTGTTTGGGTTGTTAGATATGGAGTCAGCATTCATCTGTTTTCTTCCTTTTTGCGAAACCGCTTTATTGGTAGCCTGTACCTGTCAAAACAGAGCTGAATAGCTGGCCTGTGTTGTAAACAATCAGATGTCTTCACAAAAGCATGTAGTGACAGGATAGGGGGAATGGCTTTAAACTGAAACAGGTAGTTTAATTAGATTTTAGAAGGAAAAACCTTTACTCTGAGGGTGGGGAGGCACTGGAAGACATTGTCCAGAGTTATGGGTTCCTCATACCTGGAAGTGTTCAAGGCCACTGAGCAATCTGGTCTAGAGGAAGGTGTCCCTTCTCATGGCAGAGGGGTCGCAAGTAGATGGTGTTTAATGATTCTGTGAATCACATGTAATAGTGATGGGGCAATTCCACACAGTCCTAGGGAATGGAGGGTAGCATCATTCCTGTAGTTAACTTGTTACACTACATTTTTCCATAATAAGCAAAAGGATCAATGTCTGTCCAACCTCTTGAAGTACAAGATAACTTTCCTTACCCAAGTGAGTTTTCTATATTTTATTTCAAAAGGGTGGAGCTTCATGTGGAATGTGTTGTGGAGCTGCCATACTTTCTGGTTATAGTGAAAGTTGTACGGGATTGATCAAGGATTTAATTAGTCAGAAGGGGGTGGCCATAGGTAGAGGAGTGGGGACAGAATGGGCTTATATGTATAAGACAGTGTTTTGATCCATTTTCCTGAATGATTTGTGCTGTGTTATTCTTGTATCTTAACCAGAATGAGAATTAGCTTCAAGACAGATCTATGTGCAGAAACATGCTGATCATTGATTTAACATCTCCTCTAGGGATCTGAGGACCAGCATAAACTGTAAAGTCATGCCACTAATTGTCAAATAACAGAAGTGTGTCTCCTAGATAGAGGTTTAAAGTTAGCTATGGGGCTTGGCTATCCTTGGCTTTTGAAGTAGGACTTCTGCTTTTCTTGTTTTGAGGGTGTCAGTGTTATTCATGGCCATACAGTGTGCCGCACTGCCACACATCCTCTACTCCTTCAAGCCATTGTTTAAATAGCCTTAACAATACATGCCTTCTTTGACTTTATTTTCTCTTTGCTGTGCTCTAGCAAATGGAAAGCTGATCCTTTGCTCAGAAAAGTTATTCAGTGGAGGAGCAACATTTATCACTAATGGCTCGTTAAGAATGGCCGTTAAAGACAAAGAGGTTTTACAGAAATCATGACAAATGCCCGTGAGACACCAACTCTCTTAATAGCTCTAAATCCACTGTTAAAATCTCAGAAGGTGGAACTGATTTTGAAGTTGAACTCTGTACAACTGCAAAATCAAGCTTCATTCCTGTCTGAAGACAGATGATGTATAAGTCTCCAGAACACGTCTGAATCTCATGCCTGGTTGGCCCTGGCAGAGTCTCACGTGAGTGGACCTGAATGCCTCTTAGAGGTTGTCAGAGCTCTACAGAGGTTTAGGGTTGGACCCTCTTAGAGGAGCTACTCTGTTGAGTAACTCAAACAGGAACATGAGATTGCAGTGTGAAATTTCCACAGATGTTTGTTCTGCTGCTTTTTGCTGCTTAACTGAGGTTCCAGTTAATTCAGAATCCTGCTTCATCATCCATTAGTTTAAAAGGAGAGCAGGAGAAAAAAAAAATCCAACTTCAGTGGAAACACACACACTGCAAGAGGCATTTGTACCACCTTTGTATTCTGCTCTGTGCTTCTGTCACCCATGCTTGTAAAATACTCACAACAAAATGAAGTACATTTAATTTCCAGATATACAATAATTTATTGTATATAGTGAGTAATTGTTGGTAGCTCTTCTGTGGTAACTTGTTTTTCTGCTTGTTTTTCTGCTTGTTCCAGACTTTGTTCCATTCCTTGTGCATGGAGTGGGACATTTAGTAACATGTGAACTGAAGAGAAACTAAGATATTTTTTCTTAATTAACTGAAATATTTTGCAAGAAACTTGAAAACTATAACTTTGTGTAATGCAGCTGAGATTTTTGGAGCATCCCATGAGAATAAGTTATGGGAGAAAGGCAAAGTATTGGATAAATGAAGAGTAGTTGTAAAAGGATGCCTTGTCTTCTCTAGAACATCTAAATCACTCTCTTGTGTGCTCAAAGCTTGCTTGTAATACTGACGAAATACACTCATTAACCTGTTGGAATAACACTGTTGTGATGGCAATGCTGTATTTGGATAAATGAGGCCAGAAGAACAAGTTAGAGTTTTCTCAGTTTACGCAGTCTGGTGGAGGAGTCTTGCCTTTCACAGAGCAAACGTGCTGTACAAGCTCATGGTCTCCTGTGTTAGGAACTCTCCTACCTTGTGATGTGCCATGGTCAGCAAGCAGACCTGAGGACAAGCAGGACAGCCTACAGAATACAGAGCTGTGGGGTGACAGCTCTGCAGACTGCCCCCAAATGCCATTTGTAGTGAAGTGTCCCCAAACGTCTTTTGTTTCTTTGTAAGGACCATGCCACAGATTACTCTGAGCACAACAGTGCTTTTGAAGGAGACAGCTGAGGAGCTGTCTTGCTATTCACTGTGCTGGGAATGCTGTTGATCAGCAGGGAAAACACACGTATGCTGAGCAGGAGCCTGTGCACATCACTTTGATGTGACTTAGGGAGATGTCAAGTGGCTCAACCCTTTGCTACCTGTGGTTGTAATCCATCGTGGTGAAAAGTGGAACAGATTTTAAAGAACTGGGTGTGAAAAATTATTTGTCACTGGATCATTGTAGCAACTAGAGTATTCAGGGTTTTGAATTGCTGGTAGAATGAGGTCCACCTTAAAAATACTTGGGGATAGTGGGTATGTTTCTTAAAAGCAGGACCAGGTCAGGGAGAAGAAACCGGTCTCCAGCATTATACTTTGAACACTGGCCTGAGTCAAGGGAATTTCAGTTCTCCACAGCGCTAATGTAAACCACAAACTGATGAAGGTTTCACATCCTTGCATCACTCACACAATTTGGTCTCAGTTATCCTGAGAATACAGTGAATGCTATTTTGAAAGACATAAGAAGATATAACACAATTTGCCAGTCATGAAAGCCATCACAAGCAGGTAGTTTCTTTCAGCAGATCAAATACCAGAAAAATAAAGTGCCATTCAAGAAACACCCAGCTTCCTGAGGCTTTCACTGAGATCCTACTATTTGCTGGCTGCAAGGTTATGTACTCTGAATGCAGACATAGAATCATAAAGCCACTGAGGCTGTAAAAGGCCTGTAAGATCATCCACTCCAGCCATTGAGTGGTGTACTGGCTTCATGGTTGCACATTAGTTTTCTGCGCTGATGGGCATCAGACAGAGGGCAGCCCTTTGGCTTAACCTGTGGTTTTGGGAAAACTAGAGGTGGGTCATGGTTGTGGCCGCCACATTACTACTGTAAGGCTGCCAAAAAACACGAGACAAACCATTTGTACATAATCATTTCAGGCACCGCTGCAGCAGTGAGAGGAGAGAGGCCGTTGTTTGTGTGGGGCTGTCACACACAGTACATCTGCTGCTGCCCGGTGCATGCCCCAGTGCGTGCAGCTGGTGACCCAAACATCACAGAAACAGCTCAGAAACTCTCAGGTACCTGAGGTTACATAAGGACAGTGGCAGCTGTGGAAGGAAAAGAAATGAGGGGTTCGGTGATACTCAGCTTGGGCTTTGTAGAAAAGCTGTAACAGCAATGCTGAGGTGGCTGAGGGCCGCATTAATCTGCCCTGCTGCCCATCCCAGGGGAGGTGTAATCCTCACCAAAGAGGCGGCACCTGGACAGGCACGGGCTCGGCTCTCAGGATGGGGGAGCTGCCTGGCACCACTTGTGTCTGCTCACAGATCATGCAAGGCAGTTGCAGAATATTACTAATTCACATGTGTTCAGCGAGAAAAGCTGTGCCTGTGCTGCAGCAGATGATCTTTAAAGAGAAGCTCCTCGAGGACTTGTATGTTTTGCAGACAGAGGAGAAAATTTCGACTAGAAATGGTTGGTCTATGGCTTTGTTTCTCTTATTCAGGCAGTTTCCATAGCAAAATAAAATTCTACAACATACAGATTTCTGCCAGAAATTACTCAGATTTGAAAAGTTCTGGCCCAAAATGTTGAGCACAAATATTAAGCATTTTATTTTTTTTCTGTAGGCCTGTTTACTTAAAATTGAAAACATAAAATTATATATCATTTTGAATAGCATTATTGGGGGTGAGGGTTGTTTATCTTCTTTGTTTATTTCTGGTTGAGAGTGTAAGGGTTTATCTGTTTTTCTGTATTGTGTTAGCGCCCTGAATTTGACAGAGGAGATTCTGCTTTTGACTTTGGAATCTAGAGAAGGTATGTGAAGTAGGAAAACAAATTAAGGATCTAGCAAAGGACCCCTGTGTCCGCTAATTCTTTTTGTGTGTATATCTGTGTTCATTATTTGGATTTTTAGGGAGAATTTCATGAGTTTGTGGTTCAATGATGGAAATAACTAGGATCTGGGAAGAAAATTATTTTGTGTTGACCAAAGCCATAAGCTGTTTTTCTTGCTAACAGGAGGAAAATAGGGCGTCATTTCAGATATACTGAAATATTTCTTTTGCTTTGTATCACTGTTTTATCTCTTTACGGTTTGCAGTTTCTGTGACTAATTTTATTTACCCAGAGTTCAATTTTGAAACTACCTGCTAGATTTGATGACCAAATTGTGTTTGCCAGTCCCTCTGTTCCTCTTTCCTTTGGATTCAGCAGCCCCCTTAAGAGAACAGAAAGCAGAGCTAGGGTTCCACAGAGTAGCAGTGGTGTGACCTGTGTGCTTTGCATTTATTCAGTATTGCCTGAGGTGCCTCAGGAAGTAACTGCATTTATCCTTACAGAAAAAGAACCACCAAAGGCAGATTTTCCTGTCACTCTAACAGCTCTTGAAATAGAAGATTGAGACACTCTATTTTTTTTATAAGATTCGTAACAATCTTGTTGCCTAAACATAATATCAGACCTCACTTCTAATCCCCATAGGAGTAATTAATAAGTTCTTTGCATGAAGAAATATTATTGTCAATCTGAACAAAGAGCAACAGAAAGAGGCCCTGACTGGGATGACCAAAAAAAAAAAAAAAGCATAAATAGCAGTGATCTCATTGTCATCCTCCTGTTTTTGTTCTCTGAATAGGAATATTTGGGTCAAGGAAATGGTGTAGAAACTTGTTGACATTTTTTTAATACCAGTGGCTCTGCATCTCCTGGCATGGCAGTCTGTATTTTCCAGTACATAATGACCTGCAATTAATCTGCAGTCATTTATCCAATCAAATGCTCATGTCTTTGGAATCAACACCGGTGGGGTGCTTAAAGGGAAAACAAATCTCTTATGACATCAATTAATCCATTTCAAGAAGGAGCTCATTCTATAATGTCTTGCAGCCCAGCAGCCCTATAAGCATTATTTCAGTGTTCAAAAATAATTTAACTGTCAGATAACTGATGTTTGAGAATAATTACTATCGATAGTTTTAATTAATAGTTGACATAAACTGTATTCCATCTTAGGTTAGATAAAGTTAAATTAGGGATGGATGTTAGTACATCCCTGGTGATCTGCAGATAGGCCAAAAGTTGGAATATGTTGTTCATCACGTAACTGAGATCTGTTACCCAGGATGGCATCAGCACCCCCATGATCATTACACCCTGCTGAACTGTGAGGGGATGTTCACTTTGAAATTATTTTGTTGCTGGTTGCCACACTGCTGGCAGCAGCTGAATGTCCACAAGGTCCTAGGACAGCACTTCCTGCCTCAGCCTAGCTGCCTGCTGCATTGCAAAGGGAGAGTGACAGCCAAAGGGGAGAATATTCTGCTTTCCTCAGGGCAGTGTGGCAGTGGTGATATTGATGATACACATACAGGGACTGACTTTTTCATTGTAGATTTTGGCATTAGCAGCAAGGAAATTTCTGACAAAATTTGCATTTTTCTTCCCTAAGCATTTTAAAAAGTTCATTTCTGATACTAGAAATAGCTACTTGACTAGTGTTTTAGGACAGACTGTTTTTTGGTTTGCTTTCTTTAAGTCTTCATTTGCTTACCATGTATCACCTTGGCTAACATACAACTTTGTCTTCTCAGTCATTTCTTCTTGGGAAACTAACATCTTCATAACACTTTCTTAATGTTGCCATCCTTTTGTAATGGTAAGGCTTCATTTATCTTAAGAGGAATTACTCCCTTGGTGTCATTTATACAGTGGAAACAATATCTGCTACTGTCAGAGACTCGGTCTGATGGATGTATCTCACAGTCATGAAAGATTATTTCATCTGGTCCAAAGTTATTCATGGGGTTCTTGGCTGAATAACTCAATGAAATGGTTTCACAGATCTAAAATGCACTCACTCACCTGAGAGCAGATGTTTGGTTGGATTATTCCTCTTGTGGGGCAGGAAAATTGGCTTCTAAGTGTGAGCAATGTGAGTTCCAAAGACAGGAGTACTTTAAAGAACTGTAATTTTCAAAAGAACAGAATGATTTGTTGAGTGAGAGGCTACTCATTATTCTTTTGATATGTATTTTCTAGTTTCAAAATTCCTGCTGAGGTCATGCTGATTCCTGGTTCTAAGATGTTTGCCCTGGTATAGAGGGCTAGCAAAACAGCTGTTCAGCTTTAAATCCCATTACACAGGTCTCATACTAAATTTTACCATGGAGGGCACACTTGCTGTTTGCAATAATGTGAGGTGGAATTATTAAAAAAAAAAAAAACAATACTGTATTGTGGAACAACAAAAAGCAATAATTTTAAAATTGCCATTCCTCTTCCTTGTTATTCACAGTAGGGATGGATAGCCATAGCAAAATTCTGACTACTATTGCTTGTAGAATTCCATTTAGCTTGATGATCTTCAGAAGAAGCTAGTCAGCGATGCGCAGGTCATTTAAAAAATAAATTTAAAGGGGAAAGTGTATTTATGTATCTCTATTATAAAGCATTCCACAAGGGAAATAGATATCAGGAATAAAATCTACACTGTTTTGCGAGAAGTGGTGAATGAGTCAGTCAATAGTGTATTAATCAGAACAGAAGGAGCACAGTGAGAGCACTTTTTCAAGTAAAGCTCATCACAGGACAAAAATGCACATTTTGAGATTTGTGCATCCTGTGCCCCAGTGAAATGGTAGTACCAATGCCTGTACGGGTTTTGATTGGCATTGAATGGTTTCACAAGCAGAAAGAGATGAAGGAGATCAGGATACCTGAGTCCTCCCAGACTTCAGACTGGCATGGGTTTTTTATGTGGTGCTTTGTCCCTTGTCATCTTCTCTGTCATCTTGTAATAGAAAAAAATCCTTTTTCTCTCCTCCATCCACACCCTTTGCCCTCAAGGCAGATGTGTGAGGTGTGCACTTCAGGAGTCAAACCAGTCATGTCCATTTCCTTCATCCTCCTCAACAACACTTAATGTACCAGAACTTCCAGGGTTTTTTTTTTTTTTTTTGCTTTAAATGAATACTTCAATGTGATTATCCAAGTTGTGCAGCTCTTTTGGGGTTTGTTTCCTTACGAGTACTCAGTGGCAAGGTGTTCAAGAGCCTGGCTGCCAAGCGCCAGGTCCTTTTCAGGTTTGTTCCCAGCTTGGCTACCAGAAGAGTCTGGTGTTCTCTGACCATCCTGCTTGGATATTCAGACTTCCTGCCTTGGTGTTCCATAATACACTGGTCTTCTCAATCCTAGTTTACCTTTGTCTCTTACAATTTTGTTTTCGTCTACCTGTGATGATGACAGAAGGTGAAGCATCCTCAGTCACTGCATCATGTGAGAAAAGTGAACTGAGATTACTGGGAAATATTATTTAAGGCATTCTTGGTAGCAATTGCACCTTTTGAGGTTTTTTTAAGCCTTAAGGGTCTCAGTGAGAGAGTCAAAGTTTTGTTCAAGCCATCAGTGACTCAAGACTGATAGTTTTTAAAATTATTTTGCTTTTAAGCCTCCAAACAGCTCTTTTACTAGAAGGTTTTGTTGATAAGTTGTTAAGCACATCGGGTAATAGAAGTATTTCAGTTCAGGTGAGTGACAGGTGGAAACTGGAAACTAATTTTCAGAACTTCTCTCTCCCTCTGCATTAGCATAGCAGAAGCAGTTCCTGCCCTGTTTTATCATTTTTCTGTAAACAATGGGTGAACATTTGAGCAGTGACAGCTTGCAAACAGTTGCTGAGATGCTGGGAGGATGTAGCTCTTAGGCTGAAAGTTGTGCAAAACTCTACATGTAATGTGTGCACACTATATCCATATTTGATGAGTGTGAGTTAGATAGAGCTGGGATTTCAGTGGGTGGGGAGAAGGCAGATTATAATGATGTAAAGTGGAGGTAGAGAAGGAAAGGAATGGAATGGTGTTAAAGGTAGTGATTTTGTGAGCATCAGTTGTTTTGGCTGTGACAGAACGTTACAGCAATGAGAGCTGATCTCTCTTTATACGTTCCAGGCTGAGCAGAAGATGGGGTGTCCCCCAGATGTTCCTGGGGTGCATGAGGATAAATAGATAAAGTCAATTACAATTATGTTTCGAGTCTTGCATCTAGGGAAATACTGATATTTCCAGTACTCATTACAAAGGATGTCCTTCACCAGTGACCAGAGCAATTGCTAGCCCCATTAAGGATGCATGTGAAATGAGTTTTCCTATTTCAGACAAAACATCTCCGAAAATGGAAAAACCAAATGTTTACTGACTCACTTGTTCTTATGTGTTGTAGCACTACTATATTTGCTCAGAAATATAATTTGACAATTTGAAAAACTATTAAATATTATTCATATTAATTTCATTAATATGAAAAACTGGCTGCAATAAAACTGTTTGCCGAAATGAAAAGCATCACATCAAAAAGCTTTTCCAGGGTGGACCAAGCTCAAACAATTTAGCAACTCATGCATATGTTAACACAGAATGTCATATCTCTGAACCAACCCTATACTGCAGAGCTATTATGTCAGGATTATGGTTATTGGTGTGTCTTCAGCACTTACAGATCTGCTCTGCCACTGCACTCAGAACATGCTCTTGGTTTGACCTCCCATGCAAGCAGGCAGGGAGTTTCCTTTGTTGATGTTCTAAACACAGCAATACATGTCTTGTCTCAGGAACATCCTTTAAAAAGGTATCTGAGCTTTAAAAGTATGCTCCAGAGAAGCACACATTTCTTTTCCTCTCCTTGTCTGGGCGTGCAGCTCATGGCACTGATCTGCTGACAATGCAGGCAGGGGAGTTATACAGGTTTACCGCAGAAGATGGCTTATGTCTCAAGGGCAGGGTGAAATATAACCCTATGCACATAGCCTAAGTTTTATGTATTGCACACCATAAGGTGGATTAAGTGGGTGAAATTCAGCCAAATAGAAAAGTAATTGTGTTTTCCTCTGATTTCTGGTTTGCTCAGGTTAGGCAGCGATTAATGCAGGCACTCAAACTCTTTCTAGTTGTTGTGTTACTTTAAAAAAACTAATTTTTCAGAAATCTTCATTATGATGATAAAACTTGCAGCTCCCATCCTGGCCATTGTTACAGACCTGGAAATTAAACAGGAACAAAAAATAAATGGCAAATAAAGTCTGTGTGTGTCCACTTTTTGTGTTACATTACAGACCTTTTGGTATCGACTCATTCATATTTGGAGAAGTTTCACTGCAAGAGACTTTCAGACCACCTTTCCCCTTACTGTTGCTATGTTTTTTTTTTTCCCCGTAGAATTTAGATCTTTGGTTTCCATGAACTTAGTGGCAAAGCTTTTACTGATTCAGTGGGGTCAGGGTTTGACCCACTATTTACAGGTTGTCCCCTCCCCTCAAATGTAGAATCATAGATCATTAAGGCTGAAAAAGGCCTCTAGAATCATCCAATCCAACTTTTGATTGACACTACCATGTCTACCACGAAATCATGTTCTAAGCATCACATCTCCATGTTTTTTGAGCACTTCCAGGGGCAGTGATTTCACCACTTCCCTAGTCAGCCTGTTCCAGTGTTTGACCAATGAAGAAAATTTTCCTAATATCTAATCTAAATCTCCTCTGGAACAATTTAAGTTTTATCTTACTTAACATGAAAAAGGCTAATGCCTAAAATAAATAATTAAAGAAATGGACTATCTTGCCTTGATTTCAGATGTTTTCCAGGGAACATTTTCACAGTATGGTTCATTTAAAAACACATATGCTGTGCATGCTGACAAACAGTGAACAGCAATTTATCAAGGCATTTCTCCTCCAACCAGATGTGTGTTTGGCTGTTTTGAGTCAGCCCTCAGTGTAGACTCTCCTCTTTTTTTGCTGTCACCTTCTGCTCTGCTTTGCTACTGTTGTCTCCTGTCCTCACAGTCTTATGGAAAGACAATCAACTCAAATTAGCTTCTCTGCACAAAAAAAAGACCTGAAGCTTTCTGGAATGTGTGGCATCACACTGAAGAGCTGCTAACACCAAGTGACTTCTTCTGGAAGTTTTACTTCTGGTGATTTGGCCAGAAAGCAAGTGTTGGGGATATAAATTGGGTTGACAGAAGTAGAAAGGGTGGGTTCTCGGATGTGTTTAGGTCAGGAGTTGAGGGTTTAGGGAGAAGCTGTAGGTAAGTTTATTATCCTGCATTTGCTACCACCCTCCGAGCACCTGGAGGCTGCTGCTGTCAGGTGCGATATTGAATGTGATCTGTGACTGCTCTGATGCTTTTATCCCAGTCCTAGTATCAGAGATTGGAAGTTCAGTATATCTGCTGCTGGAGGGGTACAGATCAGGCATCTGAGCTGCTCGTATTTCCAATGACTGTGCTTCATAAGCATCACCCTGAGCAGGATACCTGAGAAAATCAATCCTAATGTTGTCTTTTCAGGGCTTGAAAAAGCTCAAGGTGGGTTCTGCAAGAGACAGGTGTCGTCTAGATGTGGATGTGAAAGGACAGACTGGATAAAAGAATTACAGTGCTTTTGACAAAAGCAGTGGTAATGTAACAGAAATTTGTCTGAGGAATGGTGTTTTTATCATGGCTCATAGACCATCGTACAGGCTGCTGTATTCCTCAAGGGTCCAGATAATATGGGGAAAATTAGCCTAGAAACAAAGAGCACTTAAAAATTTTAGTCTCACTTTGCTACCCACTTATTATTATTGCAGCATAGCTGAGTTTGGTAATGAAATATGCCAATTATAGAAGTTTTCTTTCTCAAAACTGTAGGGGAAATATATTTTGATGTCAATTGCCTTTTTTTTTTTTAATAAGAAGCTATAGTCCTTTTTAGAATGTTTTTTGAAAATAGATTTTGAGGGAAGAACAATTATCATGGTCAAAATGAAAAATATTTCAAAAAGGATAATTTTATTATTCTTCTAATGCATGTGTTTTTAAACCCAGCACATGGAACCGAAAGGCAGATCCCCTCTGTGCATGATGAAATGGAAAAATTCGAAAATTTAGAAGGAAAACTGTTACTATGAGAAAGTGTATGAAATTATATGAAATTAGTTCATTTGCCATACAGTCTTTTCTTGCAGATTTTGTTTAACATAGAGGTGTGTTCCTAAGTAGCAGGTTTCCTTTTCACCGAAAGGCTGTTAATAATTGACATGATTGCCATCCCTATCTTCATATCAGCTCATTCTTCAAGTGGAATATTAACCAGTGTCGCTTAAATTGGATCTCCTCTGGAGGGCATGCAGTCTTTGGGTAAAAGGTGGGAGAATATCTTGGCACCCCAGTGTTTTTTATCATCTCTGCCATTCCCTGTGAGGATGTGTTTTCCTTTATTGTTGGAAAACCTGATCTCTGACCTGTGTGCAGCTGCCTCACCAGGACCAGCTGTGAGTGCTGTTTTCTGCTGCCAGTCCAGATCTACCTTCTACATCCACAGCTGCACACAAGCCGAGCTGGAGACACCAGGCCCGGCTCTGCTGACACTTGCATCTCTGTCATCTCTGTGAAAGCTTGTGAAGAAGAGCAGAACCTAGCCCTGTGGGTTCTCTGATGGATTCCACTTGCCTGTGCCATGGGATTCATTTTATTTCTGCTACAAACTCACCCTTGAAACCTCTGTCTGCACTTACCTTCTACCCTCTCACTTAGATTTTCTCTGGAAAAGCATCAATCTAACCTCTTCTGTCCTTCTTAGTTCACAGTGTACATTTATTTGCATTGGCCTTCTTTTGCAGTGATACCAAAGCTAACGTCTACAACACACCTCACTTGTGCTGTGAGACATTTCCATTTCACCACAGTCACGGTGGAGTGGTCTGTAGGAGTCAGGCAAAGAAAAGTCTAAGTGCTCTTTTCTTCCCTAAATGCAAAAGAGGGAATGCTGCACCAGTGGTGACTGTTTTGGTGATGTGGAGCTGCCTTTCTGTGATGAGTAGCAGTGCTTGTCACCCCTAAAAATGTTTCATAGGAAATACTCCCAGCGCCATCCAGAAGCTTAGAGGTGAGATAAGTTTTTGAAATGCAGTCTTTCAAAAAAATCCGGTTTCTCAGCTAGGGTGTTAATTAATTTCAGTGAGCTTAATTAATCTTAGCACACAGTAAAGAGACAGACTAATATACAGAAGTGGATTTTACTGTTAGCCCCTTCTTCTTGTTGGTATTACTGTGCTCTGATCCTCTGTGACCTCAGATCCAGACAAAGTAACTTGAGAGAAAAAGCCTCCTGCTTCACCCCAGCCTTGCCATCCTCATAGTCAAGAATGTCTTCTCAATATCTAAACCTGTTCTCTTTCAGTTTAAAGCCATTGTCCCTTGTCCTATCACTCCATGCCCTTCTCAGAAGTCCCTCTCCAGCTCTCTTCTAGCCCCTTTCAGTACAAGAAGGTTCTCTTATCTTCTTTGTCCAGGCTGAACAATCCCAATTCTCTCGGTCTTCCCTTTTTTTTCTGGCCAACTTTCCTGTTTGATAATGATGACACCACAAGACGTTAGAGACCAACATTTGGTTTATAATGCAGCATATCTTGGATTGTATAGGACCTTTGAATTTTAACCTATTTTGCTTGATTAACTTTAAAACATGTATTTTGTAATTTCTGTCAAGCTTTGCGAGTGGCATTGCTTTACAAGCCTACAGGTGAAAAAACAGGTGGTTTGCTCCATCCCGGAAAGAAAATTATTGAAAGATGCAGCTAATTTTGTACCTTGGCAAGGACTGAAATTTTTCATTTAATAGGCAGATTCCCCCATCTCTGTGGAGATCTCAGGAGAAGAGCTCTGGCTTCATTGAAGCCCTGCCAGGTCAACTGCAAGAGAGCAGAGACTACGTAATACAAGAGCTGTACCTGACCATAACAAGAACAATAATTTCAGTTTGGTAATATTTTGGTAAGGTGGAATGAAAGGTTTTTCAAGAAAGGCTTATAGCATAGGGTACATTAATTATTACCCTGTTATTTTTCTTGTCAGTCTACAAGAAATGTCAGCCTGATTTAAAAAAATTTTAGAAATATTTTATTTCTTGAACAAGGTTGTTCATTTAGCTTACTATTCTGGAAGTTTTTGCATTGGCTGAGCAAGCCAGAGATACACAGTGTGGTACTCATAAGTGAGTATGAAGACAATGAGCATTGTTTAGAAGTGTGCTTGTCAGAAATTCAGTGTTTTTCTAAAAGATGCTGTTCCATGTTCAGCTATCTTCTAGAGCCCACAGGGTGAAAGGAGTGGTTTGAACCAAAAGCATGGTTTGTTGCTGATTGGCATCTTTTAGAGACACTTTGCAAGCGGTGAAAGAAAATCTCGATGTAGAATATGGGCATTAACATCAGAGGAAGTCTTCTGCTGCATAAGAAGATAAACCAGAAACAACAAATAGAGAGGGAAGCAAGTGATTTATCTAGTCAGATTTAGGTGAGTGAGATTACACCACTGATTCACACAGGACACTGGATGATAAGATGCTGCTTGGGGCCTGATATTTGATGCACTGGCTGCTACATGTGGTGGATACTGAAGAGTGGTTCTACTGGCTCTCCTCAGTTTCAATACAGTTTCCATTCAATACCTGTTCTGCTGTTGTCTTTATTGATCTACCATCCCTCAGACTCCTCGGATCCTCTCAGCTGCCTTATTCTCTGGCCCACTTGTTTAGTCTCCTTTTCAGAGCTCTGCTATTGCAACTTACTTTACACTGAGTGGATTGAAGTTGCTTCCTTTTCCCACTAGGGCTGGATTTAATCTCAGATGCACATTCTGGATTATGTTTATTACAAAATATCTTACATTTTTAAGAGTTCATAGCATGTTATCTTAATTTCTATAGCATGTTATCTTAATTTCTTGATGCCTAGCACAGGTGAACTCCTGCTGGCTTCCACACATACGCTCTGAGTCCTGACTGCATGGATTATCAAAACCAAACATAAAAATATAATCAAAAAGTAGGGTGCCATTTTACCTGCTGTTACTTCCTTTAACTTCCAGTATTTCTTTATCTATCTAAAACCTTACCTAAGAAAGTCTAAGACTATATTACAAGAAAATTGAGGCATGTAGAAAGAGGAGGCTAAAAGCTCTGGTGACTTGCATAGTGTAGAAGTATCCTCAAAGTGTTTCTTGTTCAGTTGTGTCGACAAAGACTTGTTTTACTGTACAGAGTCCAGTTAAGCAGCCAAATGCTTTTTGTAGTGCTTCCCTGTCCCCTTGCTCATGCTTGATTAGGTTGAAGATAAAGGAGATCCCAGGCAATGGTAAGCTTTGTGTCTGGGGGAAGAAGAGTAGATTCGGTGATGCAAATAATGCCCAGCAACTTCAAGAGCAGAGGCTCAGCTGTAACTCAGCCTCTGACCTTGCAAAATTGGAGGTGTCCTCATCCCTCACAGGTTTAGACCTCTGGGATATGGTACCTTCTACCACTGCCTTAGTTTGCAAGCAGTTGTGAGGACACACAGATAGAAGGCTTCATACCCAAGGACAACAAGGAAGATTCAGTTATTGTTTTTTACCTGAGTAGACTTGTTAGCTGCCAGATTTTGCAGCTTGTATCTGCTGTGTTTTGCACTGGGAGCTTAAAGAGCTAGAACAGCCTTTTTTTTCCTCAGCTGGTTTTCCTTTGGCTTTTGTTTGTTTCATATCCCCTAAGTGTTCTGTTGCTGAGCATTGTCCCTGCAAGTGTGAATTAGAGAAATTTACTTCATTTCACCTTCCTAATAGTAACACCTAACTCTGACAGCTGGAGCTTTAAAAACAAGCCAGACTGTTAAGACGTGTAGGGCACGTAAAACCGCGGAAGTTGAATCTCAGGTGGCAGAAGGTGATGTTAAAAGTGTCATTGGTACCTGATGGATACATCCACAGCCTGGAAGCATGGGCTGGAAATAGGAGTTTCTCTTGTTTTATGATTTTTTTTGTCATATCAAATTGGGGCCCATCCCCTACACAAGATGCATGTAAAATCTGTTTCTGCTGGCTACTGTTCTGTCATATTCTTCCTTCTTAACCCTCTGCATCTTGTCCCCACATATGCAAAACTCACTTGTTTTGTCATTAAAGTAAAAATGCTACAGGCAATACTTTTTAAAAGAACACCAGTGAGTATTCTGGACTATTCAGAAGTATGAAGTCAACCTTTCTGGTGTAAAATTATATTTTTTTTAAGCAATGGCTTTTTGGAAGACAAGTGTTTTGCTTTCCTTAGACAGCATTCTGTTGCTTAAAAGGTGACCATCAAAACCAGCTGGAGTTGCATTCATTTTCTTTGGCGGTTCAGGGTTCCCAGCCAGGGTACATCCATGTAATACAGCAAGGTTTCCAGGAAGGGATAAAATGCTGCCTTGGAATGGCCCATACACAGCTTCTTTATAACATTCTTTCACCTCCAACCATTTCAGTCCAAGGAATTCCCAAGCTGGATGTGATTTCTGTGTACGGAAGAGAAAAACAAGCATGTATTTACGAGGCTTTAATTCCCTAGACAGCCACATGAGCCACATGAGCAGAGAGAGGGGGAGAGATGGAAATAGCTGAAGCAGATTTATCTATTAATTGGAGGTGACATCCATGAAAAATGTTTTGTGCTTTTTTTGCCCAGCCATGTTTTGCCTACCAGTGTCTTCACAGCATTAATCACAGCTCAAAGGTTCTGTGGGAAACCTTTTCCACTAGGTTAAGAAATGCTAGTTGGATATAGACTTAATTTTTTGTTCTTCTTCAGAGGGTTTGCTTGCTGGATAGAGGGAAGAGGAAGGCTGTCAGCTGAGGGTTTTAGCCCTGGAAAGGAAGCAAGCACCTCTGCTGAAAAGATGTTTATGTTTTCTTGCTATTAAGGAGCTGTAAGTATGAGATAGGCAGCTGCTAATATTTCTAGGGGCAGAGGAGGCAGCTTGTAAATGGTCTGACACATGGGCAAAGGACCTGTCTGTGCTTTTAGCTGGGATGTAGGTTAAGAGGAGCAACCTTGCATGCAAATTCAGTGATGAGAGAGAAGCGTGGTTTTGTGTGGTGGACCAGCAGGACATCTTTGGTCTTGTCTCAAAGGGTATGGTGCTCCCCCTATGCAGGACAGGGAAGGAAGGACAGGACAGTACTGTCCAGAGAAGACAGGGAGACTTGAAAAGGATCATGAGGCTGCCTGTCTGGGTGAATCCTTCTTAGGAGCACTGATCTCTAATGGACTTGTTGGAGAAACAGTGAGTTTGTGCATATGAAAGTGATTTGGTTTTCTGGTGTTTCGTATGCCTATTACAATGCAGGTCTAACTGCTGTCCTCACCTTGCTCTGTCCCCTATTTCACAATAGGACCTCTGATGGGACCTCCTCACAAACAAATCTAAAATTACTTGGGCCCAGCCCAATCTACACACGAAGACCAAATCCCCAGAATATACTACTGGTTATTCTGGTTTTATCTCCAACGAATTTCTGGTTTGTGTTGAAATAGCAGCAATGTGACAAAAAAAAATTATTCAAACATCATCATGTCTAAAAGACTGTAAATCAGGTATGTTGAAACACATAAAATGATGAGAGCTGAAATCTGTTTAAAAAAATCTGTTTGTTGCAGAGCCATGGCCATGTGGATGTGATTGTGGAGAAGTCTGTTGCCTGTAGTCTTGGAGGCATTGTTTCATTGAACAGTGGCAAGGAGTGCTTTGGGGTGTGTGTTGCTATTCACAGCAGTGTCACTTGAGCAGGCACACACTTTGAGGTTAAGGTTTCCTGAAACATCCAGGCTTGGCCTAATCCAGGCTAACCTTTCTCACAAAGCAACTGATGGTGCAGTTTATACAGATCCCAGTAAATGAAGAGTTTAAGACTAATGCTGTGGAAAATCTTAAACAGAGAAGTATTGTCACAGTTGGGAACCATTGCCACTGCCATATTAGACTGGTTCTCAACCATTCCATAAAGGAGGACTGACCCAAGTACTGAGACATCATAGCAATTACTGGAGAGGGAGAGAAATCCCTGCATCATAAATGTAATAATCAGCACAGTATTGTCAAAAGAAAAACATCTGAAAAAAGATATTACTGCTAAGCAATAGCATAGAATATTGTGGTGTTTGGAGTATGGCATATTGAGATTTTCATGATATATGAAGTTTTAACAAACTACTTGAACACATCCTTCCTTTAAACTGTTCAACAGTCTGACCTTAAATGATTGCACCAAAACCATGTGGGTTTTTTTTTTTTTTTTTTTTTTTTTTTAAACAGGACCTTTCTAAATGGCAGAGCTAATAAAACCAAGGACAGTGCAATCACCTTCTGTTCGACTGCATTTTCTCGGAGATTTAACAATGAGAAATATTTTATTTATATTAAATATTGCTGCATGTAGCTGAAAATGTGACTTAGTTTGAATGAAGAGTTCTTCAGGTCAAATTCACTATTGCAGTTTATTCTTACTATTGGGACTAGGCTAGGTGCTCCATTTGCTTCTATTGCAAAGCATCTTTCCTTTAATACTACACAGGTCTTTTTTTGTGAATAAAACCACAGTGTTAATGCATTCCCTGGCTTTTCAGTTGAGGAGGCGAGGCCTGTTGCAATATGAATCCTGAACAGGAAACCCCAAATCCCTTAAATTCACTGAATGAGGTCAAAAGCGAAATTTCCAGGCTCCTGTGGAGTGCTCTTTAGGGCAGCACAGGCATCACAAGTTTGTGGGTACAGGTCAGGCAAAGCAGCTACCTTTTGGCCAGTTCTGCTTCTCCTGCAGAAGGGCAGCCCCTGTTTACCTGCCTGATCAAACTGGCATCATTGTGTCAAATCCAACAAAGCTGGATTTGCAATTGCCCAATGCCTCTTCTTTGACTACAGCTATATAACTTTATAGTTGTCTGTTTTGCTGAATATTGCTTGGACTTAGTGTGTTATGCAGACAGCCCCAGTGGAAGGAAAATCATCTACATTCCCATTTCTTGGAGACACGTCACTCTTTTCTCCTTGTGCAAGGGTAGTGTGATTTCCTCCATCTTGCTGAGCTGAAAAGAGCAAGGAGGTTTCCTGGGACCAGCAAAGATGGAATGGGAGAAGGGTCTGGGGCAGGTGCTGCATGGCAGTGCAGGGGGTGCTGGCAGCTGTCCACTCCCTGCAAGCCCTGGCAGAAAGGAGAGCCATGAATCCGTGCCCACAACATCTAAGGCCAGGGAATGAGTAGATTGGGAATGCTGGTTCCTCCAGTCCTGCTGGGATTTAAGCTGGGCACACAGAGCTGTGTGATTTAACAGACACAGATATGCCGACATCCCTAGCAAACAAGTCTTGTAACAGTCAGCTTGATTTTCTTCCTTCCTCTCTCCCTCTCGATCACATCCTTTGTAATATCCAGATAAATCTGTGTGTGTCTGGGCTCAGTTTCAGCAGGAGGGTGATCAATGTCCATGTCTCTGCTGATGGATGCTCAGGGCTGGTTGAGCCCACTGCCAGACAGCTTCCACGAGCTCCAAGCTGGATGGTGACTCCCTGTAGCCATCTGGAGCTGGTCATGACCAGCCCAGCCCCCAGCCATATGCTGCCAAGTATGGAAAAAAAGGTGGAATTGCTGAAGGAGCAGAGGAGTGAGGGGAAAAGGGTGAGGAGCAGGAAGAGCACAAAACAGCCCCAGGAGCAAGTCTCATGGCAGTCCAGGACAGTTCTCCTGATGCATGTTTCAGCCTGGAGGAAGAGCCCAGGAGCAGTGCAGAGAGGAGCTGGCATGTCCTGATCACTTCCAGCCCGTCTGAGGGGTGTGTGGGGAGGGAGGTATTAACCCACCACAAAACTCTGTCAAGGAAGCACCTTTCACTCTCTGAATTAACTTCCCTTTCATTCTTAGGGGCTCTGTTTGGATACTGTAGATATCCAATTTAATGTTTTGTTTAGCACTAGGAAAACATTATCTCAATCAAACAAAAAACTGCTGAATTGTGCAAGATTTGGTTCTTTCCTCAGCTGCATGAGGAAAGTCACTCATCTCAGGCTTGTCTGTGCTGATTTGTATGAAACTCTTCTTCAAAATTGCTTAAGGATTCTGGACTACAGAGGCAACATAGTTCTCCCAAACAGTTCTTGATCACAGGCAGCAGGTCCCAGATTACTTTGGTGGTGAGGCCATGCTCAGGCTGGCCATGTTGACCAGATGTATCATATATTACCCTCAGTGAAATCCATCCTTCCTTCCTTCCTTCCTTCCGCCACTTCCTTCCTTCTGCCACTTCCTTCTGCCCCTTCCGACACTTTGTGCCTCCCCCCCTCCCTCCTTCCCTCCCTTCCTCCCTCCCTCCTTCCTTCCTTCCTCCCAACCAGAAGACTACTTTAAGTAGAGATTTTACCTTGTCATAACACAAGGTTAGCCACAAAGCAAGCCCTGACATTTTTTAAAACAGACTGGCTTAGAGCAATCAATTTTTTTCCCCTGGATCTGCCACTGCTCTGCTCTCACCTGTGCTGGAGAACCGCTGGGCGCTGCAATGGTGGTGCAGGAGGTCTGTGACCAGATCCTATCTCGGGCAGTGATGCATGCCTGAATGCAGGCTCTCCCACATTTACCTGTGCTGCAGTGTGTCCTCCTGCAATCGGTTTCCAAGCTTGCAGGTGGAAGTTGCAGCAGTCTTTGATCCTGGTGAGAGATGGGGGTTTTCTGCCAGGCGCCTGTCTGTGCAGTCACCTACAGGCCTGCTGTCATACTCCAGTTTGTAACCCTTTGAAATACCAAGCTTCAGCTTCCACACATACACACAAACCTGCTAACATCCTCCATAAGAGTGTAAGTTTCCAGAAAAAGTATGAAGTTTCTTGATAGTTGATGACAATAATATACTGTTTCAGTCAGAGAGTTCAAATGGTGCTGCCAAACATCACTAAGCAAAGCCCCTTAATACAGAGTGATCACAGAAATGTCACTGAAAAACAAAAAAGGGCACATCTACTGTAAATTGCAGTAATGATGTAGAGTAGTAGGACATTGCTGTCTTCATAAGCTACTGAAAGATAAGAACTTATTCTGGTCCCAGTCATAGCTCAGGTCTCTGATCCTTTTCATCTCATTACCCTGCTGGGCAAACAGTAAAGAAATTTCAAATTTCAAAACTGATACCCTGCTGGACTGGGGTAATGACTTCTAAGATACAAAGTGGAGTATGCTTTAAGTGTGTCAGTCTTTATCTCCAGACTTTTCTTGCCTTCAAATGCCAAGTTGGGCACCTGTCCCTACCCCTCTGTTGTTAAAAGAAAGCTTGGTTTCATGTGGACAACCTTTTACAGCTGTTTGAGAAGATGAAATCAGAGTAGGATGACAAACTTTTTTTAGCTTTATAGTTACAGTTGGAGACCAGCACAACACATTAAAAGATCTCTTTTGTGTTCATATTTCAGCCATTTCAACAATGCTGTAGAGGGATTGAGAGTTTCTGTGAAATTACAGGAAGATGTCTTTTAAAACTGGCATGATTGATGAATGACAACAGGAAATATAGTTACAGTCAGCTGCCATTAGAGTTAGAAAATCACTTGTATAGTGGTTTGCTGATCCTGGGGTTTTTTTCCTAATGGAATGGAAAGGAATAATGCATAAGGCCAGGTTAGAAACAAATCCTGTGGTGGTTTCAGGATGATAAAGGACTGGTTTTATTTTGATAATTAATAGATATTCAATATATTCTGTATCAGAATATTAGCCTTTCTCTTTCTAGCTTTATTGCAATGCCATTTCTGACTTTGAGAAAGTTACAAGTGCATAAACATTGTATATAAATCAAAGTATTTACAAAGCATTGTATATAAAATAAAGCCATTGCATTCTGCCTTCAATGGAAAAAAAAGTCCCTCACACCACTTTGAAATCCTCCAGAAAAAGGCATTACACAGTCTAAGATCAAAGAAAAGACCTTACTGTCTTTGCAAAGAAAACTTTTTTTTTTAAATCTGTGTTGCCTTTAATAATTTATTTTTTTCCTTTCAGTGAATTTTAAAATGTGCTGGAGATTGTTCTAAACTGAACCAAACAGAGCCTGAACCTTCAGTATATGTGCTAAGAGATCCAGGTACAATTCCAGTTATTTTTATAAGTTATTTATTTTTATTGATTTTTGAGTTATTCATTGATTTTTAGCAGGTGTTTTGAAGTGATCTTGCTGTGGCTAGGTGTAGAGAGTTGCCTGAAATTAAGCTGCCTGTAAAAAACCTGTAAATGTAAAAAGTCATATCTAATGTCAGAACAGTGCCTGACTGTCATTAGTTCAATTTTTAGTTCAGATTCTATTCAAGAAAAGGAAATGTCCCTTTATCTTCTGTGTTTTTGACAGGCGGACTCTTGACTTTTTTCTTTGCCTTAAAACAGGAGTGTTTTGGTCTTGTTCAAGTTTGTCGCATAAAGCATTCTTTAAGGGGGACAATCTTCTAAACTTAAAAATCTCTGTTAGAGGAGAATCTCTTACAGGATCCACAGCTAGGTGTTCCAGCTCTTCAGACAGCTAGGCCTTTTTTGTCTCTTCCTGATTTTCTTATGAAAAAAAAAAATCACCTTAGTGTCTGTCACTGAAGAGATGCAGAGCAAGTAGCATAAGTTTGCACTTGTGGTTTAAATATATTTTTCAGACAAATAACTAAATTAGCCAAGATAGAGTGCAATATTCAGCTGACAGTGGCCTGATGCTCTTTGTGTTTGGAGTTTCTGTGATATGAATTAACAGTTCTGACCTTCTTTGTTGTGTCTGTTCTGAGTTTGAAACTTCCTTTTGTCCCTAAGCTGGCCATATAATTTTCAGGAATGCTTATGTTGCTATAGTTTAGCAATCATAAAAAAGTCCTTGAGTTCCAGTAGGAAGAAAAGAAAATGCTTTGTGGACCTCTCTGATGGAGAAATTACTTGTGGTCAAGAAGAGGGAGGCTGGGTTAATGGTACTGGTCTGAAATAGAGGTTTCTGTCTTCCCTTTGGAAATGAAACAACTGGGAAACAGAGCACCTCTGCTTGCTCCCTCTCAGGACAGGCCTTGGACAGGAAATCTCTTCGAGGTCTGCTAAGGAATTAATCATTCAACACCGTGAGATTTGTCTTCACCTCTCTCTCTTCAATCCCAAAAGAGGATTTTGTATAGTTGTGTATGGTTTATTTAGTCTTTCAAGTTTCACTTTAGCAAGAAAAAGAATTCATAAAGGTTATGTCACCTTCATTTGAGACTCTTATCCCACTGCTTTGGTTGGAAGGGTATTCTAAAGCAATATCCATGGGTACAAATTCTTTATGTTACATTTGAATCTTGTGAATGGTGTTTCCATGGGAATCACCTGATAGTTGGGCAGAATATGAGGGAGTGGACAAGCGGTGTCACAGAAGGAGGAAAAAAGTACAGTAGAAAAACTCTTGTGAGAAAGCAAAAAGATTTTGCATTTTGAAAATTACAAATTTGACTTCATATTCTCTGTGGATTTTGCTGGGCAAGCAAATGCTGCCAGCAGTGGCATCTGCTGCAGGACTGAAGATGTGGCTCTTGTGGCCTGGAACTGAATCCTTCCCTTTTATCATGTGTGGATGAGGTGCTTGGTTCTTTTTAATTCTTTTTATTATTGTTATTATTAATAAGGTAGAATGTTGGGTATTGAGAATGCTTCTTTTAGATGGGAATAAAGTAGTTTAGACAGTGCCAGAAGTGAAGCATATTTCCAAAGCAAAAACACAGCAGAAGATAGAGATCTGGTAAGTGCAGATTCTTTTTAAGCTGCACAGATGGCCCAGCCTCACAGCAGCAGGAGGATGGGAACAGCCCTGTGTTTCCTTACGGTGCAAACAATGATGACAGCCTTCGCCAGTCCTTACAGCAGGCTGAGGGGCAGACCTGGAGGGGAACCCACTGCAGGCTGGGAGGTGTAAGGAGTGCAGGCAGTGCCACATGAACACTTGCATAGTGCAAGCATAATGAGCAGCTTTCCTGTTTACCATCCTGGTTAATGAAGGTACTACAACAAGGAATTGCAGGATTTCCAGGAATGCACAAGGTAGAAATAGCAAGCAAATCTGCAAGACTTCTGATTTGTCAGGATCTAACCTTTATCTGAAAAAGTTAGCCTGCTGTACACTGTAGTGTTTTCATAATGAATATGATGTGGGCACTGTGCCAGGATGTAATTATTCAATACGATGAAGCAAAATCCTATTTATTTTTTTGTGTTTATGCATCTAAACTCATGCTTTAATTTTATTTTCCCACATGCCAAGTGAAATTTGGTGTGTTTTATTTGAATATAATACTACAGTTTGTGGTATTAAATTGTACAAAAACATTTGCATACGATAAGCATATTGCAGACTGTCTTTGAAATTCCTTAATGAAAAGAAAAAAGAAAATTGGAAGTTCTCTTATTACTAATGGGGCTGTGTAGATAGAAAAACTGAATTTCATACCACTGAACTAATAGGTGGATTAATAGTGCCATGATCTGGAACAGGACAGGCTGGAATATATTGATTAGAAATCAGCAGTTTCACTCTGTCAGTACAATAGCTTGAGGGCAACATGATTTGGTTTTGCTTTTATCTAGAATAGGGCTTTACATTCTTTATCAGTTAGACCATTGCTTCTTTTTTTCAGTGCAGAAAGTTGCTGACTTTTGAAAATTAACCTGCACAGAGGATGATCTGTGTACATTTTGTGAGAAGCTTCATTCTCTAGCTTCTGTAATGCATTTAAGGGTCACAGTTGATCTGAATTCTTTTGTCTGGTTGCAAAGTAATTGTTAGAGTTAGCTCACAGTGTCCATATCTGCTGCATGCCTTGCAAGGACTTGTTTTCCTTTAGTTGATGAAGAACACAGCAATATAGCTTTCATGGAGAATGAAGGAACTGAGTTTTGTTCAAATACATGGGAAGGCATTTGTGAGAAAGTTAAACCCAAATGATTTAAGCAAATAACTTATAATTATGACTCTGTGTCATTTTTGGCAGTACCTTTCTCAATAAATGGTTTCTACAAAATTTCCCGTCTGGCTTAGACTTGAGTATTTACATGAATTTAGGAATACAGTGAAATTAGTGTGTTTCAGTCCTTGGTGCCATAGTAACCTGTCAAGGACAGTCACTTGCCTTTAGTTTAATAGTTAGGATTACTAAAGGGAGCAAGAAGGATTCTGATCCAGTAACTGAGGAAAACTGTTCAGAAAATGGTGCTGTTCCATGAGCTCGATGAATTCCTGGCCTGACTAGAGGTTCAGACTTAACTTGGACCAGAGAAACAGTGAGTGTCTGTGTAAGGTAGGTTTGGTTTTTTTAAAGTTGGTTGTATTTTTGAAGATGCGTGTGGGTTTTTCCCTCAGAAAGTGAACTTGACAGAGTTTTTCTGTTTGCAAGGGAGTCAGGGTATTAAAAAAAAAAAAAAAAAAAAGAACTAAAAACTGACTGCTATTTAGAGGCTTGTGCAATAGGGAATTTAAGCTGTATCTCCATGGTTTTTTCGGATACAGCATGAATTTTTTCCAGCTTGAGTGAGAGTTTCTCATCATGCTGTCACAACTTACCCTTTTAGCTTTGGCACTTGTCTCCAGTGTGTGAGACAAGAGGAGTAAGTGGGGTTGCAAAGGACTTGCTTTCTCTGCTGTGGTTTTTTTCAAGCAGCACAAACCTAGTAGTGGGTCACAAGAAGTGTTGTGCTGTAGTGATGTTGTTGACCACCCTGAAATTTTCTGCTAACATACCTTGGGAAAAGAATAGTTTTGCCATTCTCTAAGAGATCTGTAGTGAAGAAAATGAGTTTGATAAAACTCATTTAGTTTGCCAAAAACCCACGCAACCACTTGCTTCCATCTCACTCAGCTTTATGTGAGAAGATGTAGCGTGGCTGTCATCTTTCCCATTTCATCTGAGGGACAACACTGTAGTAGCGAGTTCGCAGAATGTTTTGGACATGTCTCTTTGGAATTACAAATGCTGAATTAAGAAAAATAAAATGCCAGAAGCACAGGGATGAAGTGACTTGCCAGGAGTAGGAACAGCCAGTCTGTCCAGGGTCCCAGTCAGGTGTCTCAGATGCATGGGAAAGGCAGGCCTTTTAGAAGGCTTGCCTAGCACTGATTTTGAAAGCACTGACATCTACCATCAGAGGTGAAAGTCTTGTGATGTATTTTCTTTCTTACCAGCAGCAGGCAACCCTCACAGTGAGGATTGGAGGCAGGCAGGATCTCCCAGAGGCTGCTGTTGCTGGATGAGCAGCATAAACAGGTGTAAGCCTAGAGATACTTTGTTATGTTGTTCTCTAGATTAGTTGTTTTTTTTGTTTTAATGTGTTGCAGAAAATGTGCCAGTTTCCATGGAATGCTGAACAGTCAGAAAACAGAGTACAGTAAAAAGAGGGAGTGATAAATAGATATGTTCACGAGCTCTTTCATGAAGTGCCAAAATGTAGAGCTGGTGGGTTATTAATTTTCCTTTGTCAAATGTGGAGCTGTTCTTCTAAATAGCTAGCCACTTTATTGTAGTGCAAGGAAAGATGCAAATCTGATTACTGTGACATGTAGAAAATTCCACTGGCTTTTCTTTCATGTGTGGAGAAGATATCTCTGCTCTCAGGAGGAGAGGACACTGTCTCCCTGCTTGTGCAAACAAAAGTGCCTTCCTATGCAGCTGTTGGGAGCCCTGTTCCATTAAATAAAATTTTTAAAAATCATGAGCCGCCTTGGCACCAGTTAATCTTTTGTCATTATGTGTTTTATAGTTGGTCACTTCTGTCTATGGATCAAGGGAGAATAATGTCTCTGTTAGTGAAAACATTGATCTAAACTTCTGGACCTGGAAATGGGCTATTTTAATAAAGTTAGGTATTGAAAACTTGTACAATTTCCAATGCAGAATGAAAATACAAGTTTACTGGTTTGCCAGGTTACAGTATATACTTTTGGCAGTTCTGTTTCTAGATCTAATGCATGAATGTTAGAGAATCATAGCCATTTTACCTCTGTTACACTGTGAAGAGGGAAGGGGAATCCTGATTGGAGATAAGAGAGTCTTCTAGTATAGAAAGAATTGGAAATCACAACGTGGAACAACATTGAATTCTGTTATCCACTGTAGGCAAATACAGTGTGAAAAAACTTCCTTAAATAATCAAAAAGTGAATATAGGTAAAGCAAATATACACAGATATTTCAAACTGAGGGGTCTTAGTTGGAATTATGAATATATAAAGCAAAATAGTAACTCATATAATATTTTCAAGCCCTTACATTCTCAATTCAACTTAAAATTTTGAAAATGTCAATCTCTCCAAAGATGTGGAAATCCTGCAGTCATTCACAGAAGTAGTATTAAAATCTGCTTAGGGCACCCTTTTCCCTATGGGACCCCATATTTTGTGTTCTAGAGCTGTTTATTGCAGCATTTCCATGCTTAATTCTAGGTTTCTTGAATTTTTGGCAGGAGGGGTTTGTGGAAAGCTCCACAGCTGTCTGGAAGAACTTTCTCTCAGGCTTCACTGGATGAGGGTGATACCTTGGCCATCTCATCAGCTAACAGATATTTTTTACAAAAGAAAGAGCTTTGTTGTACTAAATATAGCCCTGTTTTGATAACAATTTTGCCAGCTGATTTCAGCAGGCTCAGGAAATGCCTGTTGTGTAATGATCTGTACAATCAATGGCATACTTTTCAAAATGTGAACGTCTGTTTCAGACATGATAAAAACCTCCTTGTTTTTCCCAAGTCTAATAGAAAATAATAGATTTATTTTTCAGAAATTCCGCTTGGAAACAATAACATGATTTTTCAAAATGAAGTGGCTTTAAAAAGGGCAGCAACTTGGTATATTCAGAAGTGGTTACCAAGTATGTGAATGTAATTATGCAGCTCCTCTTATTTTTACAGACAATATTAATAAAGATTGATGGGTTTCACTGCATCCAATTACTGTGTCCAGTGGTTGTGAAGATGGAGAGCTGACTCCAAACATAGCTGCCAGAATTCAGAATTTCTTTTTGCCTTTTCCACTCCTTAATTCTTGTACATGACCAATAGTAACTTGCTCATTTTGCCTTCTGTGTCCTAATTAGGAGGGAAGGGCAGTGAGCACTGTGTGGCTATAAATGAAGGCAGTTATTTATAATATATTATTGTCATTTTGGTTGTCTTTTGGTTGCCTAACAACCACATCTGAAGTTGAGACTTAGAAATTACAGGCAGTGATTTAGGATCATAAGTGAATTGTTGAGATGAAAAATCTTTCATCTACATTTTTCTGATGCAATAGATACAAAATATTTCTTATTTACTAACATCTGCTTAGTTAAAAACAGCAGAAAAATGTCAGTGATAAGAAGACATGGGATGGAGTGGCATTTATTTTTACAGGAGCTTATACCAAAAATTTCAATGTGTTTGAGATCTTTCTAATTTCTCCTGAAATAAGCACAAACTTGGAAGGACATTCAATCTGTTTTGATTTTTGGTGGAGGGGTTTTTTTCCTCCATTCACTGCATTTTTTTTTTTCTACTCTTATCTTTTCACCTTACTAGAGAGCTGTGATTTAAGGAAAATATGCACAATAATGGTGGAAACAACTAAAAAGAAAGTTGACAAGCAAAAGACACATTTTTGAAGATGTTTGGTAAAAATTGCCCAAAATGTAAACCTTTATGGTTTTTTCAGACCAGGGGAGAGAAAAAAAAAAAAGGTCATGCTTCCAAAATTACAGGTGAAATTTTGAACAAAATTTTATGAAAGCCTGTTCTAAATTCTTTCTGTCATGCATTTTTCGTTGTTTGGAAAACTTACCGACCTTTATACTTCTGTAACACAACTGGATACATTCAGTCTAGATGGCCATACCACAACTTTGCGCTCTTCCTCAAAGCTTTCTAGACCAGAGCATTAAGTAGGTTTGTTGCCCCCCCATCTCTTATTTGGCATCTTTTTCCAGTCAAACCTTTGCAGATTGTGGCAATTTATCAAAGTGCTATGCCTGCAGCTCTGAAAGCATTTCAAAGCTCCCACTTCTGAAATACCCACACTTTAATTTGCTGGATTCTGAACTGCACTTTCAACTATGTCAGCAAATCACAGAAAATATGATGAATATGTTTAGAAATAGGCTTCCTTTATTGTGTAATTTTCAACAGTATCATAGTGGTGGACACAGGCTGGGATGTGGGAATCTGGATTCCTGCTGCTCATCTCTTAATGGACACAGTTGTTCAAAAATTAAGAATTGTATTTGTTACTGCAGTGATTTCATGTTTTTCAAGAGTCTGTAGATGTGTAAATATTGGAGAGATACATTTCCCATGAAGCACTTAATCTTCTCAAGCACTTCTCTTTTTTCTTCTTTTATTTTTCCTCTTTTTTTTTCTTTTTTTTTTTTTTTTTTTTCTCTTTCATTATGAAGTGGCTTATTCTTCATGATGGTATTTGCCAAGTTTCTAATCATATGGTAAGGCAGAGCAATTTTGTGGATTTGCTGTCCTGTAAGTTACTTCTGCTTTGGGTCTTCACTTGCTTTTGGGCTTTTTTTTTTTTTTTTTTTTTTTCCCATTTTAGAAAGAAGATTTCATGGGTTTTCTCATTTCCCTAATAAAATGGATGCTTTTGAAAAGTAAAGTCCAAATGCTGACTGGAAAAGGTCTTGGGTGAGATTTTAATCAATGGGATTATTTTTCATTTTGGCAGGGTTTGTTGGTTTAATGGAGCTTTTTTTTTTACTTTTGTTGTAGTTGCTTATGAAACATCACATCCTGTTCCTTCACTGCCTTGCTGTAAAGACATAATAATGATGACTGCAGGTACCAACGCACTCATTTGACAATTGTGAAATGTCCTGTGAATTACATCTATAGGACAGAGGCTGCATAGGGAGTTCACAAAGAAAGATTAAAGAGTGCTTTTGTCTTCAGTGAACAATGTGATGGATGAAGAAGGTGATACCATAAATTGAGGGCAAGTTTTATACTTGGCAGGATTGTTAGACTTCGCCTCTGTGTATACAGAGTGTGAGGACACCTTGGGAATGCAGTGTCTGCATTTCATAGGAGCTCACAGGCTTTCTGTCTTCTTCAGGCAAATATATTTGCAATGTTTGAGTATATTAGGTGCAGAAATCATTACTATTGACAGACTGGAGTTTGAAAATTTATGAATGTGGTAATGAAAACAGAGCAGTAGAAAAAAAACACCATTGCTGATGACTGGCAAATGAACAAGGTTTGAAAATGGCACTCCAACAGAATCCTCAATTACTGTCCTTAAATTCTTGATTGTAATAGCAAACACTTTAAAAAAAGCACCCTGACTCTTTATAATCAGGACTTGTGTTACTTGAAGGACTCTTTATTCAGAAGTTGTACAGAGGGTCGTGGAGGAACAGAGAGCAGAGTTAACAAACATTTAAATTATCCAAAGACACATACACAAGCTTGTATGTATGCAGCAGTTCTTAAAAGCAAAATTGAAGCCTTGTGAGTCTATCAACAGTTTTTTTAATCTCATTCCGATTACTTAGGAGTATCTAATGTTACATGTAAGACTTTGTACTGTTTTTCTGAAATCTGCTCTGAAACACACTTTAATGTTCTAGTTCCTTTCTTCGTAATTGTTTTCTTCCCCTTTCAGTTATTCCTGAGATGGAGCAAATATTACTAACATAAAGTAACTTTCTCAGTTAACTGAAATTGTTTTACCATTTTAAATAGTCTTATCACTTTATTATTGCTAAAATAGTCTTCGTCTTTGGCAATTCATCAAAGAAAGATACTATGCCTCTCTGAGACCAAATCAGATAAGCTGCAAGTTCACTGAGTGTAAAGAATTCACCTTTTTTTGCATGTAGATACTTCTCTTTTCAGCACTTACTGATAAAGAAAATCTGATGGGTAGGTTAGAAAGGTAGTATCTAGTTTCACTTACTGATTGTTTTGCAGTTTTCTCTTTAAAAAAGACTTTAGAGTTCTACTTTAAAGATTATCCTTTGATTACAAGTCTGATCTGGCCTAAGGTCCTGTGTTAAAGGTTCTTATCTCGGAGGAGGCTGTATTTTGTACTGAGGATCAGAGCTAAAGCTCCTGCAGGTTCTCCTGACGTTGCCTCAGTGCCCGTCTGTTCACACCACATGGCCCAGCATTTGGTTCACGCTACCTTGACTAAATGGACCCCTGGGATTTACAGAGTGGCTTCAGAAAACAGGAATCATATGCAAGATGTTTGCTTTAAATAGATATTTGCTTTAAAGGTTTGCACATTTTGATTTTTAAAATACTGTGCTTGAAGGTGTATTTGCTTGCAGGCAAGTCCTATTTTGTTTCTTCTTCTGGGGCAGGGGCTTGGTTTCTGTGCATGCACAAAACCCACAGGATTCATTCTTTAAAAGGTGCTCAGTTCCCCCTTGTTGATAGTATGGATCATAGTAGGTGTTAAAATGGTTGTCACCAGCTGCAGAGTAATGAGAATCTGGGTTCCTTGTGAAGTGGAATAATTTATATTCACCACCACTCTCAATGCACCCTCAAGGTGACAGATTCAAGACTTTTCATGCATTAGAAAACTGCATAGTGCCAGAAAAGGGATATGTTTAGTAGAATAATTATTCTTATGAGAAATGCATTTTGATGCCTTTTATCTTGCTGCAAAACCTTAAGCTGGAAAAGGATGTGAAGCTTGGCTGTTACTGTATCTGAGAGTAATTTGGCTTTGAGTTTAGAGTTAGGCCTAATGTATTGTTCAGTTTTGAATCCTAAGCAAAACCAGAATTCTAGGATAGACATGCAATCAAATCTGTAGCTGCATTTCCTGCCATTTTGTCGCCAGAAACAGGCAGCTACTGCTTTAAAGGGTACCTGATTTCTATTACTGGAGAGCTTTATCTGAAATGGGAGCTTAACACACATATTGGCCTCCTTGATCCACAAACCTGAAACAGCTAGCTGAGGGTGTGAAAAATGAGGGAAATCACCTTATTGTCCCCATCTCTGGGAGGAGTGATTTGGACTTTGGCTCATTAATAGCCATGTCTGCGAGGCAGGGATGGCAGTCACCTGAGGTCACACCTCTGTCAAAGAGAGTGAGTGGGCAAAGGGTGCTGGGCTTTTGTTGTTTCTTTGTTTTCATCCAAAATCTAGGGGTTGCCTTGATGTGAGGCAGACTGGTACCTTACTTCTTCAATCTGAAGAAAAAAAGGAAAGATGAAAGATGGAGGGACGGAACGAGGAGGAACAGAGGAGAGGGGGAGGAGAAGGTAGAACAGAGGAAGGAAGTCTGTTTTCAATTGATACAATTAATTGATACAAGTAATGTTCCTAGGAATAAATACAAGATCTTTATATTAATGAAAAGAGTATTTAGAAAGACCAGAATTTGTAGCATATTTGGAGTTTTTGTTTTGGCTTTGTTTATTTTTGATAAAGCCTTTCACTTGCAGTAGCAAATCAAATTATCCAAGGAGAACTGTAACAGGAATAGAACAAGCAGAGAATTAAATCCTTGTCCCAGAGGTATAAAACCTCAATTTCACTTGTCACAGAATGGCAAGGGGGAATACACTATGCCTGGGGAAGGGTGAGCTGTTTTCTGTGTTTGTCATGATCTGCAACGGCTGAATAAAGGAATCTTTTTCACTGACTTTTGAGGCAAGGCAAGAGGTTTACCAATACCAGCCAGGAGAACCTCTCAACTGGTAAAAACTACCCTTGCAGAGCAACTTACCCTTTTAGAAAGCAATTCTGGGGTGTATTTGTTTGGTGTTTTTGGTTTTGTTTTTTTTTTTTTAGCCCTCCCTCTGCTTCCTAGAATTGAACTTTTAAGGGATCATAAAATGTTAATGCTAAATACAGACAGAGCAGACACTCACCAACCCATATAAAGGTTTACTGAGCCTGTGCTTGGTCTTGAGGACCTATGAAGTCCTGAATATTTAAACTGAAAGAGATAAGGGGAAATGTGGAAAAATTGGTTTTTGATTTGACATCATCAGAAAACACTGCTGATCCACAAGTAAGAAGCTTAAACTCTCAAAAGGAAAATGGAAGAAAAGGGAAGAGATAAAAACTATGCTTAAAATTAAACTATATGTTTAATTTTGTATTTTGAAAGTTAGAGTGTGAACAATCTTTCAAGGTTTTTTGTTGTGTTGTTTTAAGGGGGTTTAGCTTATTAAGAAGGCTTTTAGCTGTAGAAATTGAAAAGTGTTCATGCTGAAAATCGAATTAACTCATTCAAAAACAATAGCTTCCAGAAGTCTGAGTTCTTTTTACTTCTGACTTCTTTCTTCTCTTTCTTTCTCTGACAAGCACACACAAAACATGCACTCCATCACCTCAGGATAGTGAAAAAGGTTTTGAAATTCCAAAACGGCTTTTTCTTGAAAAGTTCTGGTTTTGAAAAGAATGCCTTTGCAGAGTTAAATTCTTCAGAGCTTTAATGGCTCTATGTAATTGCAGCATGTTCTCTGCTATTTTACATTATCTAATTTTAGGTGAAGTGTCTTCATGGCTCTTGGGAGGACATTTTGCAGTCTCAGTGCAAGCCTACACTTAAAAGCATATTCTATGCTTGCACCTAAAAAGAAAAAGAAAAAAAAAATAGTGAGCAAAGAAAATGTAACTGCTGCAATTTTAAGATTGACAACTAGTTGGTTGCTGTCACCTATTTTTTTTCCCACTGCCAGTGTAGGAGGCAACTAACTGAACAGCAGCATTTAGCACATTGCTTCAAGGATCAGAGATCAGTGTCTTCAACCTGAGAAGTCTCTGTGGTATAGGCCAGTGAAGGCTGTGATAGTGACACAGTCATTTATTTCTGTGTGCTCTTTCTTTCTTTCGGTTTAGAACATAGCACTTTTTAAATTACATTAAGCTTATCTAAACTGAAAGTGAAACAAAGGCATCTGTTCCCTGAAATTTGTACTGATTTTAAATAATTTACCCTTCACACCATGGATTTGTTGGTCTGGGTGTGAATAAAGGTACTTTTATAAGATTGTCTAGGTAGGGGACTTATTTTCCATCTGTTATTCATAATAGCAAGTGGACTCTCATTCCCACCTCTTCCCTCCTAAACTTTTCCTTCTGCTTCACCTTTGTGATTATCATAATACCTGAAGGACAGTAGGTTTTGTTAGTCAGACACCGTCTTGGTAAATGTGAATGAGAGAGTGAAGGCATTTGGTGTTTGGGTAAACAGTAACAATCATGTTTCACTCCAGTGGTTTTGAATCAGGCAGCCTCTTCTCGTCAGCCTATGTGCTGCATTGTCTGAAAAGAAAATGTCATTTGTGAAAGTGGTGTTTAACAGATATTCTTCTACATGTGCACCATTCTTCTTTGAGTGTGGGGCTGGTGAAAAAAACTGCTCCCACAAAAGCATTTCTACTGGCACTATTATGCTTCAAAAACAGAAGGAAAAAGCCTTCCTGCATTACATTCACTGAAGTATGGGCAGAGATCTGCTACCCCCCAGAAGGAAATGAAAGCATTTCCATTCTTCTGGTCTCCAAATATCATGTGCATAGCATCTTGTGTTGATGATAAGATGGGTTTGTAGAATTATATTTCATGCTTGTCTTAAAGCCATTGTTCCTAGTGTCCGTTGGCCACATAATCTCTGTCTCTGTTTTGATTTTTGTCAAAGTTCCACTCACAATGCTTTCATTGAAAAGCATTCTGATAGGAAGGTATGCATTCCAAAAGCTAGAAAAACCCAGGAAATTATCAGTTGAGGAGAGGAGTATTCTCTTAAAAATAATAGTTTTCAAGTAAAAATTGTAAGCTATTATTATCTCTCTCATGATTTTAGGCTGCATATATGTAGTTTGTCACTTCTTACCTAAGAGTACTTGAAAGTCCTATTTTAAAGTAGTTCTAAAATATTTTGGTTTATGGATAATTGTCAGGTTTCATGACTTAAGGAGCAAAATCAGTAACAGCATCAGCCAAAGCAAAATTGGTGTGGAAAATGCAGCGGGAAAGAGAACACATTCAAATTGAAGACAAAATTAGTGAGGTGAGATCAAGTTAAAATATGATGGGAAATTATATAAGGTGCTGGGTATTACCAAATTCCATCACCCCAGTTAGTGAAATATTGTATGACTAGTAACTCTGGAAGGAATTCAGAGAAGTTGAAAAGGAATAACCATTTCAGACTGACACTTTTTTTATTATTATTATTAATCAGATAATGGGTTGTTTCCTCTTGTCCTTCTTCAGCCTATATAGGATATAGGAAATATACCTCCTATGCAGAGCCAAGAAGTTATTTTCTAATCTGTCTTAACAATTTAGTCAACACACACCAGCTGCTACTCTGGTAGAAATTATGTGAGCAGTGCAAGTTATGTGCTTTTTTTTCAAGTAATTCCTTTTCATCAATCCAGCAAAATTGTTACATACACCTGCCAGTACCTGCCCCTTTCTCCTGCATACTGGCCCTTCTGATGACCCTCTGAGTCCTTTGGTTAGTGGCCTCAGTCTTTATTAACATGAGGAGATGATGGTGAGCCATCAGCACCTCGGTTCTGTAATTCTACTTATTTGAATTTATTTTTCAAGCTGCTTGTTATATTTGTAGAATCATCAAACAGTTTGAGTTGGAAAGGACCTTCCAAAGGCCCTCTAGTTCAACTCCCCTGCCATGGGCACAGATATCTTACAGATCAGGATGCTCAGAGCCCTACCCAGCCTCACCTTGAATATAAGTCCAGGATGGGGCATCTACCCCCTCTCTGAGCAATCTGTGCCACTGTTTCACCACCCTCATTGTAAAATAATTTCTTTCTAATATCTGATGTAAATTGACCCTTCTTCACTTTAAAACCACTATTCTTTTTTTATGTCAACAGCCTGCCTAATATGTTTGTCCCCATCTTTCTTAGAGAAAGGTCACAGTAAGGTCTCCCTGGAGCCTGCTCTTCTTCAGGCTGAACAATCCCAACTCTCTCAGCCTTTCTCCATAGGAGGGGGGCTCCAGCCCTTTGAGCATCTTCGTGGACTACTCTGGCCTCACTGGTGCAGGTTCACATCTTTGCTGTGCCGGGACCCCAGAGCTTGAGGCAGCTCTGCAGGTCTCACCAGAGTGGGGCAAATAGGCAGAATCCCCTTCATCCTCTGCTGCCCACAGTGCTTTGGATGCAGCCCAGGACACAACTGAGCTGCCAGCACTCATTGCTAGGTCACATCCAGCCTCCTGACCCCCAATACCCCCGAGTCTTTTTTCCTCTGGGCTTCTCTCAGTCTTTCCCTGGGACTGACCTGACCAAGGCGCAGCATTCTGTATTTGGCCTTGCAGAACTTGATGAATTCCCAAGGGCCCATTTCCTGAGCTTGTCCAGGTCCCTTGGATGGCATTCTGCCCTTCCGGCCTGTCTGCCTCATCACTTATCTTGGTGTTATCTGTATTTACTGAATTACATCCAAGCTTTTGGATTTATTAAAAATTTGTCGGGATTAGTTTGGACTTTATTGTTAGTGTGCATGGTTTCACTCGGTTTAATAGCAGAGGCCTTTCTCTGTAGGGGCCATTGACTAAGGCATGTTTGTGTCCTCTTGTTAATGAGTCTATTAAAGCAGCAGAGCTCAGGTGTGAATTGAGGAGGTGACCCAGTTCCAAGGTGGAGCCCTGCTGCATCTCTGGGACTCTGCTTGGCTGACAGTTGTGAATGAGGTTTAGACCACATTTATTTTGTAGTCTAGCCGTAGATGCTAGTGTGGATCTTGCACTTCATTATATTTAATTTCACCTTTTCTACATTCTTTCAAGTCTTATGCAAAGTTATTGAATTTCACAGGTCAAAAGTTTTTCTATCATGACATCTTATGTTTCCAGATGTGTTCTTCACTGTCTTGGCAGTTTATCTTTTCTGTTTCAATGAAACTTCTCTTGCAGAGCTCTGGTGATTAATGCATGCCTTTCTTTTTAACCCTTTGTCTGCTGTTTCTTCTGACATTTTCTCTATCTGCTTCCCTCTTCCTTCCACTCACTTAGATTCATGTTTTGCTCATGCAAATCCTAATAGTTTTGTTGCAACACTCCTTCTAAAAATGGGGGGTTTTTTTCTGACAGGCCTCTGCTCTCTTTTGATCCATGCAGAGATTGTGTCTGTGTCAGAAGAATCAAACTGACCCAAGCATTCAGATGGACTTTGTTAGATCCATCATTAGTCTGTGTTAACACAGAGCTCAATCAGGGTTTAGCTACAAGGCTTGACTTCTGTCCTCAGCAAACCTGTGCACTTGGTTCCTGCAGTCCCCTTGGTGCCCTTAATATGATTTGATATTAGTGATATGGAAAAATGCTGACTGACTGTTAGCAGTCACATGCACCTTTGAAAACAGCTTCTAGAACTTAATTTGTCTTCAGATAATCTTGGTGGGTTACCCGGACTGGCAACAATCTGCTAGATTATTCCAGGGAAAACAATGTTCAGAGAAATGCAAACTCCTTTTGATCAGAGTTTATTCCAGTCAAACTTACCCTCAAGAAGCAAATGTATCTGTAGGGAATTAGAGGCCTTTATTTTAAAGTCTGTCTGACTTTTGTGGCACATTGCTGTGACCTTAGAGAAGGTGCAACAAAAGGCAATGCCAAAGACAGAAGTTGTGAATACTTTTGGTGTCTGACTGGTTCAGACTGCACAAACTTCAGAAGCTGAAGTTTTGTTCAAAGGAACACATCCTGCTGGTACCACTTGTGTTGATTTTTAGTGATGTTTTTACATAAGAAAGCTGAGCTAAAATTTTCTGAGGTCTATGAGGAGCCCTTCTAAAAAAGTTCCATGTATTGAAAATGTTTTATTTTTGTCTCTTGCTTTCTAGATAGTCCAGATTAGGGCTTCCTCTGAGAAGAATTCTGGACAGAGAAATACATAAATCAAATTGTCTTTTCCTGCCTGTTATGAAATCTTGCCTGATGATAAGGAACATACTAGTTTAACAGAGGAATGAATTTTATTCCTCTGACAGCAATGTCTTGATAAAAAGAAAATGGGAGATCTCACCCAAGTGAAGTCACTGGCAGACACTGTCAGCATGCAGACTGTTCAACTATTGGTGCAAAAGTCATGAAACTGCTTCTGACTACATCTTTTAAGTTTTCTGATTTTCTGTAAGTCCTGCTATGTTCACAAATCATCACTGAGAGAGACTCAAAAACAATTTGAAGAAGCAGTGTCAAGTATTAGCTTGGGGGAGTGTATCTGCAGATGTCTTAAAATGGCTGTGGGGCTTATTTTGCACTGTGGAATCGTGGAACTGTTACAGCTGGGAGGAACTGTAAAGCTCAGGGACACCTTCCACTGTCCCAAGCTGCTCAAAGCCCTGTCCAGCCTGGCTTTAGACACTTCTAGAGATGTTGAGTCCACAGCCTCTCTGGGCAGCCTGTGGTAGGGCCTCACAGAGAAGAATTTCTTCCTAATACCTAATCTAAACCTAAATCTACCGCCCTTTAGCTTAAAGCCATTGCCCCTTGTCCTGCCACTCCGTGCCCTTGTGAAAAGTCCCTCTCCAGCCTTCTTGTATTACTCCTTTTAAGTAATGAAAAGCCTGTCTAAAGCCTTTTCTTCTCCAGGTTGAAGAGACACAGATCTCTCAGTCTTTCTTCATAGGAGAGGAGCACCAGTGCTCTGATAAATATAGTGGCCTCCTCTGGTCTTATTTCAACAGTCTGGGGACCCCAGAGATGGGATTGTAATGGATATGGATGCCTGTGGTGAAAACCATACACAGAAGATGTTGGTAGCCCTTTCAGCTTTTTGTGAGAGATGCTAACGTGGTTACTTTCTAATTTTTATATATTTGTATGTCCACTGGGAGTGGAAGAGATGCCAACCATGTGCCTTTTCGTTCAGGTAAGAAGGTGGGAAAAGGCTGCTAGTTTGTGTCTGTTTGCAAGCATTGCCCTCTAGTTCTGTGTGTTGGTGTGCTTAGCTAGATCACACAATCATTAAGGCTGGAAAATATATCACAATTCCAAGTGTGCTGAAATATTTCCAAAATTTTCCATGCTAGGAATGTGTGATATATTAAATCTGATGCTTGTCACAACTTCTCTTTCTTAGATTTCATCCTGGTACTTGTTATCACCAGTACCCTAAATACTTCCATTTCTTTTTTAGAAGCTGCATGTGTTGTTGAATGTTTTGGAGCTCAGATATCTCTTTGCAAACAGCCCTGAAATGAAAAGATCCTTTTGGAAGTAACTCTCATCAGGATAAAGCTGCAAATTTATACTTTCCAAAAACTTGGAAAGCACTATCATATGTTCCTCGTCATTTGGGGAAGCTGACTGTTTAGCTGTCACAGTCATTTTTTTATGAACAAGAGCCTCCTGTTGTGATAACTGCTCTATTGCTTATCATGGGCCTCTTTAATGTCAATCACTATTAGTGAAAGCTTTTCTCCAAGGGACCAAACTCAATACAGTGGATCTCCTCCCCACTGTCATCCGTCTCCCTGTCAATTTCCCACCGTTTTTTTTCCTTTGTGCCAGGATGTGCAAGGAGGTGGGATTTGGAAAAGCTCCAGTTTTGTCGGTAGGAGCAGGTAAAAATGTTCAGCTACTGCATACAGGGAGAGGTTCTCTGGGTCCAATTCCTGTTCATCAACATTGAGAGAGTGGTTACACACTCATTAATACCAGATCAGTGCACTGTGGATTGCCAAGCAGTGGGAAATTTGGGTAAGTTGGGCCTGTGGCTGCTGAACATGTTGAATGCACAGTCTGGCATCTCTGTGGCTTTCTGACAGCTGTAGGAGGACAGGCAGCACTTGGTTCAGAATGTAGCCTACAAATGTAGTTAACCAGTGATCTCCTTTTTAATAGTTCTTAATTACAGCTGTTCTTTGTGCCTGACCAGTGCATTGAGGCACAGCTCTGGAACCTTTCTTCCAGGGACTGGGAGGCTGAGAGCTGAATTTCTAGTAAAACTGAGGCATAGTCTTAGCTGTTACTGAACTCTGTTATTATAGAAATGTTGTCCCTGACTTTGTTGACTGTACAGTTAGATCACCAATGCTTTGAAAAATCCAGGATTGACCATTTTCTTGGCAGCTGTACTCTCTGCAGGGATCATTAATGCATCCAGCTGCAGGAGGAGCAGAAGCATCTCCCAGTGGATGTACTCGTCACTGGCAGTGCAGGGCAACAACAAGATCTGTGCTTGGACGCTTCTAAATGATGAGCAGCTTGGACCAGCTGGGGATTGAAATGTTGCATGGGCCCCACAGGTATCTGGTCTGCAGAGTTTGGATGTCTTTTGTGGAGAAATGGACACAGGTTAAAGCACTTTTTTGTTTTGGAGGAGTCAGGGTTAGTCTCTGCTCTGTTAGCCAAGATGCCAGCTGTCATACAGGTGTTGGTTGCTCCTGTCTCCATTTAAAATGGGAAGCAGATGCATAATGATCGCTGTTAAACTGAGCTGTTGTATAGGATTGCTGCCTGGCTTTATAGATTGGATAATACAATATTCATGATTCCACTGGAAGCTCTGAGAAGAAATATAAAGTTTCTTATAATCCCATCATCTGAATCCCTCAATATAGTTGGGTCTGAAATTTTATTTTAATTTTTACCTTGAGCAGGCATTTCTGCAAAGTTAGATAAATAATAGAAAAGCCAGGAATATCTGTAAGAGAGAGGTCAGCAAACAGGTATACATCCTCTTAGAGTTATGACAGTACCAGAGTGGAAGTGGGAGCTTGTTCATGCAGCTCCCTAAATGGTCATTTCCTTGTTTTTCATTGGAAAAGAAAGGCCAACTAGGGATGTGGGTTATACAGTGGTACCAACTGTTAGAATCCCGATTCTTTCAGGACTGTCCTGGACATTGTCCAGGAATTTGCAAACCTGGCAGAAAAAACACTACTGTCCTGTGAAGAAACCAGATGTGCAGGGGAATAGTGGTAAACAGGACAAGAAACTTGCAAGCTGAAAGACAGAAACAAAGATAGGAAAGATGAGATAGAGCATGTAAATTGGGAGAGAGTAAAATTTAAGATTAATTTTGCAGCAAAATAAGTTAAAAGTGCTGTGCATTTTCAAAAAACCCATAGGCAACTCCCCTATGAGATTATGGAACTGAGGTGGGAAATTTTGAGTGTAGCACTAAGGAAATGCAATGCCTCACCCAAGCTGTTACCAAAGTAGTGGGGTGGACAGAGACCTATGGCTTGACCCATTCTTCACTTGGAAGAGCAGAAGTTCACAAGTTCTGCTGTTCCTGTTAAGGAGCTGCTGGAATTCTTCATTGAGAATTTTGGAGCACTCTTTGCTGCTGGAACAAAAGAAGAAAAATAAAGGTGCAATGAGAAACATACATAGTTGTCCCTTATGAAAATACTGAGCTGACCCCAAAACTTTAAGCAGGCTTGCCTGTGAAATTGGGCCCTTGAAATAAAAATATGTGCTCTGAATGGCTTCTTAAATTAAGTATTTGCCTTGCCATGGCTGGATGAGAAAATGCTGTGCAGGCTTTCCCTGCAGCTGCTCAGTGGGTGACTGAGCAGAGTTAGATATATCCCCTGCAGCCACAAATCATGGTTCTGAGGAGGCACATTGACTTCTGCAAGCTTTAAAAGTAATATTAAAAGATGAGAGTTATGTTGGAAGAAAGGCCATGTGCCAAATAAAAGCATATTTAGGTCAGGACAGATTCTCAGGCTCTGTCTGTGGTCTATTAAACCAGTGGTCTCCAAAGCAGGGGGTATACACATCAAGGTGTCTGTAAAACAGTCCACTGGGGTGTGAAAAAATGTGGATTTGTGCTATTAATAAATTTTAAAACTATGTTGATTTCATCTCTAGCTTACAGTTTTTACTTTTCCTGTATGTTTAACAAGTTGCATAATATGTTAGGATGGTGGTACCTTGGGAAGGTGGGGTGGACGTCTCAGATTTTTTTCTCCTGGTACTGTTTGCAATTGCAGAAGTTTGGAGATTACTGTGGTAAACCATAGATGTAGCCAAGATCTGCATGCTGCACGTAGAGCAGCTGTGGTGAATGGTCTTGCGTCTAATTTTAGGACTTAGAAATATGTGAGCTACATGGCCTGGTAAGAAAATAGGAGTCTCTGGGAGGAAAACAGATGATTATAAGCTAAAGAAAAATCTTAGGGCTAGGACGAGACAAAGAGGCAGTACAAACTGCTGCCATTGCAGTGTTCACATGAGGGGAAGGAGGCTGTGGCAGGTACCTTTGCTTAGCACGAAGGTTGTGGAGGGAATGGAAGCAGCAGGGCAGAGCTACAGTAAATGTCGTGCTGGGGCATTTGGGGGGTGGGGGGGGCGGGCGGGAATCAGCACAAGAAAATAAATAAAACCCAGTGCCCCCAGTCTCTCAGTCACAGCCAACAGCCCATCTCTTGACTTCCTGGGGCTCACACAAAGTTAAAAGGAAGAGGCTGGAGAAAGCCTGTGATTCTGGCGGTATGGGGAGTTCACCAGGAATTAAAGGGCCCAGGAGCAGCTGCATAATGTTAAGTCTAAAAACCACTGGAGATCAGATGCAGAGAGTGACACCTGCTCTTAGGACAGCTACCATAAGGAAGCAGGGAGTGAAAGAGAATGAGGACCTAAGAAATTGCTTATAGCAGGGCAAAGAGGGATGCACATATGAGATGGAGCAGCCAGGGTACTGTATTTGCTGCAGTATATAATCCATTCCAGTGCCATGGATATTGATGATTTGGCATTTCTTGGCTTTTCTTTTCCCTGTTCCTGTTTTGTTTGTGCTGTCACACATGCAAACAGAGTGGTGGAATGTTTTTATTATGTCAGTTATTTTATTATGTCAGTTTTCATGGTTGAGGTGACAGGAGAAAAATATGAACTAAGGGAAGCAGAGAGAGAAGATCAAATTTGAAACTGCATTAATCTCCAAATCAGAAAACAATTTTCTTTGTGAGAATATGTATGTTTCATATTATTAATATTGATTGTGCTTAATATATTAGGGAATATAGTGTTTCAGTATGTAATTTTTTAAAATGGTGTGTAAATGAACATGTGTGTATACATACCTAGAGAAATAACTCTTGTCCATTTATAAAATGTGATGTTTTGAGCACTAGAAGCAGCAACTGTACAGACATCAGCCAAATCTGGAACTGCCTTCCATGATAAACTGAATTTTAACAGAGTGCATAAGTCCTTCAATGTTGTGAATGGGGTGACTGTACCTTTGTCTAACACTGTCTTTGGGGTATTTTTAAAAAACAGTGTATAAATTGGTGGCCCTCAGATGGGCAGAAAATAACAATTTCTTTGTAAAAACCAGTTTCCTCTATCCAAAAATGCTGTATGTATGTGTGATATGCAGTCTTACACCAATTTGCTGGAAATAATTTTTCCATTTTTAAAGAGCTAATCAGATAATTTTTGAAGATTAGAATAATGGTGTTTTAGAGGTGAGAGCTGTGCATCAGCAGTAGAGGACTGTTAAACAAGACATGATGTTCTGATGGTCTGCTTAGAACGATGGCAGCAAACAGCACAGAACATGATGGTATATTTATATGCTTCTATCAGCTTTTAGTGTTCAAATGACTGTTTAATCCTATTCTGACCAAGTCAGATTACATGCATAATTGTTCCCTTTAATTTCAGCCATAGTCTCTCATGCAATTTACAGGCTCCAGTAGCATTTGAGTTTATATGAATTTGTATGAGCACACAATCATGCTGGTGTGTAAGTGTCTACAAAACAATACCAGCTAACTTTCTGTATACAGTTGTCTTGAAATAGATGCACGTCTCATTAAAACTCTTACAGAATGTAATTTCAGTAACATCGCACTCTTAGAAGAAACATTAAGGTCTCAGCTACAGGACATTCAGGAAACATTAGTAACATTCAGGTCTCATCTAGAGGAAATTGTCTTTGTGGGCTGAGTCATTTTAATTGTAACAGTTCAGTTGTTTGTGTAGACTGTATTGGCTTTAAAAATCAAATGCCTAATAGCTCAAACAATGTCTGTGTCAGCTTCTCTGTGGTGTCACGAGATAAAATTACACAAGCAAGAGCACAGACCTCCAAAAAGACCAAGGCTTAGCCTTAATCAGGAGCTGAAATCCATGGAAGTGTTTGCAACAGCCTTGCTGGATTCATAGGTGAAAAACCATGTTTTTCAGTCTATCAAAATCTAGGGCATTCTTGTTCATCGAAATCTGGTTTGCAGCCTTGTGGCCAAACAAATGTTATTGCCTTTTCTAGCAGCAACACAGGTTCTGAAATAATTCTGTGAGGACAAGGGTTTGTCAGATCTTGGTTGTCAGGGCTTGCCTGAAGCTTTGTTCTGCTCCTTTAACTCTTGCAGCAGTTGTCTGAAAGAGTGGCGTTACCTAATCAGTTTTAGCTTTAGCTTGCTTTTATATGGTATTATAATTTAGTGCCTATTTTTATAATAATCCTCATCAGTTTCTCTGCCAAATGGGTAGAACTAACAAGTCTCTATTCTTTTAAAAATGAACTGTCTGAATGGCAGTATGGAGAAGAGCAGACATGGGACAGTAGGAGAGGCTGAAATCTAGGAACACAAAGTGGTACCAGAGGCGATCAAGCTACCAGCAGTCACCCCACCCACTAAGGAGGTGTTGAGTGGACTAAAGAGGAGAAGCTCTCACCATCAGCCCTGGTGCCTTTCTCTTGGAGAAAAGCTGTGCCATAACCCTCTCTTCTATTCCAGACTAAGCAGGATTCATAGAGGAGTCTGTGGATAGCATAACATTACAGAGAAGGGAGAGGTATTACAAGGTCTGTAAATTCAGAAATGTTTTTGTTATAGTTGGCTGTATTTTTTATAGTATTAAATAGATTTAGACTAATAAGAAGTTATTTTCTTTTAAAATGTTGTAGTCTTACAATAGGTTCTTAAATTCTTGACTTTCCATCCAGAGAGTGTTTATGAGGCCCACATAAACTGCATGAGCTGTACTCAGTACTGTCCTTACAAGTGGGCACATTGGGGATATGGGGATTATACTTGATGGGGGTAGTGCTTCCCTTGGCTGCATAATAGACACAGATAAAGAAAAGAGGAAAGAAAAAAAAAAATCATTGCTATTAAGGACAGCTTCTATCAGGGTGTTTTGTATGAGGGAAAAGAGTAGGTGTGCTAGAAATCCTTTGTCTCTCTTGGCAAGGGATGAAGGTGGAGGTTTATGAACCAAGTGAACCGACAAAAAATCCGCATGAGATTGAGATTGCTGCCAGGTTTGCCGGAGTAGGAGTCTATGCAGTCCTTGTGTGTCTCTGACAGCTCCACTGGTAATATGAATTCCAGAATATAAGAGGAGCAAGAAGCCCTGCCCCTGGACCTCATCGCCAAAGGCTACACTGTGGAGAAGCAGTTGTTTTTTTACTTCCATAGTATTACAGCTTGCAATCAATACTCACACAGTTTGCTGAGCCCTAAGGGGACAAAATGAATGTGTTTTTTCTTTCTATCTGGAGTCCACTGGCTTGTGCCTGTTACATGACTAGTTTTTAAACCAGCTCACCATGATTTTGAGAGGAAATTTCCAATGCAGAATTCATCCCCTGGAAAAAAAAATCAGAAATAAATAGAAACATGTTAATCACCTGATTCTCATCCCCTTGCCCTGCCTAGCATTGCTGTGCTCTGTTCCTTCCCATGCTCATCTCAATATTTCTGCCTGTTGATCTTTATACTATGATCCATGTGAACACTCTCCAAAGTGTTGTCTTCCTAAGCTGTCATAGAAGGGCATTGAGAGGAGAAGGGTTTGGAAATTTACTCACAGATGTCCATCTGAGGCCTGAGAGTAGCTGGCACTTTGCAGATGCTTCATCCTTGCACTTAAATGTGTGGATCAGCAGCTTGCTTGGGCTTAAGCTCAGCAGATATGGCATACAAGAGCACCATGCAGCATATATTTTTGAAATACGTTTTTAATATTGGGTTGGGGTTCCTAAAATTAGTTCTGTGCAGAGCTGTGAAGCTCCATTATAGATAAAAACATTTTTCATTCCTGCTAACACATAAGCAGACAATTGGTTTTCTTAATAGCTCAATAGGTTCCAGTAGAACAGTTGGCTAAGGAGGTTTTGTAAAGAAAAAAAACAAAACCAGTTTTCTGGAGTAAAGTACAAATTTTCTGAATTAAGAAAATGTATTTGAAATTTTTTTCTTATAATACAGGATTTTAATAATTTTAAAATAATATTAAATTATCTTCTGCAAAACCCTGATGTTTTGGGAGGGTGGGGGTAGAGTCTTTTCCAGAGTCTATTGTATTGATAGATAAAATTTTCAGTCTTGTGGTTTTACATCACAGGGAAAAGTTGTGGTCTGTTTTCCTCTCCTACCCTCCATCCCATAGGAGTTCTTCTGTAGTTCACCCAGTTTTCCTCTCATCTACACCATTACATTGTGTTACTCTCTGTATTATTGAAGTTTTCTTTTGCTTTCTTCTTTCCCTTCAATGTCTCCCTCCTTTTTTTACCAGCTAAGAGCCTGAGGTGGAAGCTGCTGGTTTTCTTCTGGTAAAATTGTTCAATTTTCTCAATGCCTATTGGTGCTTTCATGGGGACTCACCGAGTAGAACTGAATTGGTTTCAGAGGGTGAAATTTGGTCACAAGCCCTTCATGATAGTATCCCAAATACCAGGGGGATTGCTGGTTTCCAGCCAGAGTCTTGCAAGACTGTAGGTGCAAATCAGAAATGGTGCTTATTTTTTTTTTTTTGTGAGTTATGCAAAGGAGACATTGAACATAGAACTCTCAAGCAATAGTTTACAGATGATGATTTAGCATAAACAGAGTACCTGTATCTCAAGCCCATATTAATTAAGTCAATCAGTTGCAGTTCTGGATCTCAACTATGTTACTTTTGGAACAATAGTCTGCTACATTTTCATTAAACTGATCATATAACTAATCTCTGTGATGCAGAATCCTTTATGTATAGGAAGAGTTACATTAATGCTGACCACACTTGCCATTTTATTGCTATGCATACCCTTAAAGATAAATGGAGTTTTAACCAGTCAGAAGTAAAAGAAACAACCTGAAGCCTGCCTTTTCTGCTTGTTCAGAAAAGATCACAAGGCAAATTAATTGGTCTAAATCAAGGTGATGTGCCTTCATGCCTTCAGGTGGGATGGGTGGAGGCCAGGAATAGTCTTTCTTTTTTCCCCAAGTGTTTCTCTTAGATTCACTTTAAAGTTTGAAAGGCTGAAATGAGACCTAGAGCAGTTAGGTTTTTTTTACTTAAAGGATAGTTAGGAGCAGGACAGTCTTGTAATTGCATGCATAAATTTAGTGGATTTTGGCTTTTTCTGGAGACTGCTTATTATTTTTTTAAAAGAATTCCCTAATGAAATTAGTCAGATTCCTTCTTCATTTATCATTTACCACTAATTCTTTTGCAAGAAAGAGAGGAGCATTATCAGCTATAGAAGGTAAAGCCTTTTATTAATACGGTTTTGCTGATGTGATGCACATTTCAGTGGGTTTCATTCAAACCAACACAAAGTAAGTGGTACAGTGAAAATTTTCAGAATGAATTCAGTGTCTCACCAAACGGAGCAGAACAACCATGATGATACTTCCAGACCTGCTGGACAAGATGTTCATGGGTTTGAGAGGGTTCAGAACTGGGCTTGTGGCCATTTTGTTTGGCTTTCTGGATATTAGTATGCACATACCTGCTATTCACACAGATATGTTTGGGTTCTCTTTGACATCTATAAAATTCTGGCCAAGTGGTGTAAATGAAAATTTTGTTGACAGAAGGTGTGGCATTGAAATTTCACTTTCCTCTCTACAGTGAGAAGTTATTTATTACAAGGCCTCTGCTGTGCTGATATAACACTTGAACGCATTTGAAGATATAAGTGGTGCAGAACCCTTATCAGTCTGCCTATCCATAGATTTTGTACTGTTGCTTAACACTCAGTCATGGGATATTTTCTACATGAAGCTGGTAGCAAGGGAAAACAACCCTAACAGCTCTTGAAATCTGAGGCATCTCTTTCTTCCAGGTATCAAACTCTGCTTTGACACCAGGGATTCAGCAACATGTTTCTAAAATAATGAATTTAGGAATCAAGATAGTTATCAATGTAGCTTTCTTCATAACCAGGTGGGCTTTGTACTAAGAGGTATAATTTCAGATATGCTGTGAACTATATTACTTAAGTATCACTGTCCTGTGTTGAGTGCTGAATGTGAATGTGTGACTTCTGCTAGCAGAAAAGGGTCAGAATTCTCATCAGAGAAAGAAAAAAATTTCTCAAAAAATGCTGCAAAGTTTTGGTTTTTTTTTTAAATGTAATGGTGAACATGTGTGGATTTATTTTGCATATTGTTTTTATTCCTTTTTTTTGGCTGCTGTTAGTGATATGTAGTTAGTTTGTTGGCCAGGAGTTGGTGGAGACACTTCTAAGGAGCACTTTCACTAACGGGGCAATTTATTTGAATGGTGTAGCTATTGAATGGTATTGTTCTCCTGGCAGAAACCAGGAGAGTTTATAATAAATTGTATTCTGGGGTGAGAGCTAGATTCAGTAAACTGAGCTTCTGCTTTACCAGTTCAGCTCCTCTTTTCAGTGTTCTGGCAAAGTGGGGCATTTTGCTGCTCACATAGGAGTGCTCTTGGAGACAGCCACCAGCCAAGGCCTGAAGCTTAGCACACAACATTTGCTTATTGCCACTAGACAAATTTCACATTTGACAGCTAAAGATCAAGCAGGACTCAGAAACTCAGGTTTGGACTGTTTCTCCAGACTCACACTGTGTTACTGGTCTAGTGGCCATGGTGTTGGTGGCTTTCTGCCTCTCAGTTCACAGGGAATGGGTAAAGGGTTCTTTGATGGTATAAGCGTCTTCCCTCCTTCCCAAGCCCCATTGTGTGTAGGGCACACTTCCTCAAGGGCAACATGATCCAAAGGATAACTTTCTCATTTGCAGGTAAAAATTAGTGTGTTGTGGGACACTGAGGTAACAAACTGAGTGCCAGTTATCTGGTACCTTGTAATTGTTTCAAACATGATGTTGTGTTCTTAGTTTTGCTGTTTTCAGGCAAGCAGCCTGCATTGTGTTTGGGTGCAAGACAGGCAAGCAGATGTTATGCCACAAAGCCATTTGTGCTTTTTGTCATGGGGTTTGGCTTTTGAAGCAATTCATGCCACCACTGTGGTTTCAATTACTTTGAAAACAGTGAAGAAGTCTGTACTTGGAATTTACTGACTGCCTTTTGCAGTAAAATCTTACCTTTTATTCCTTCGGCCCTTTTTTGTGCATCGGTTTGATTCATGTGGAAGAGAGCTCTGGGGAAGGAACTTCAACCCTCTGTTTTTCTGTTGCAACCTGTTCAGAATTGCCCTGCTTTACAGTGAGATCTGTAAGAGATAGTATAATATATAGTGATTATAAGGTTTTTGTTATTTACCAAAACTTGGATAATCATTGTTAGCAGCAGTATTAGTTTTAATTTGTTTCCTTAACTGAATGGGAGTACGACATAAGCAATTTGTGTTTCAGTTGGGCAAACTGATCATTGATGGAATGGTGCAGAGGTTTTGGTGATTTTTTTTTTTACTTGTAAACAGAATTCATATTTTAATGAGAGTAAAGATCTTTATAATTTGAAGTCAATTGCCAACAGAGGTTTGCAAACTCCTAACATAAGGTTCAAGTGTGGTATTCACATGCCCTCTGAACAGAGAAAAATTGTGAGACAAGCAGAGAAGAAGGAAAAACATAATTCTTATCTCGCTTGCTGTGCCAAAGTAGAATGCAATGTTGAGAGTGTTTACCCAAAATGAGGATTTTTGTTCTCTTGGCCTATCAGGGTCAAGAGTGTGTCTGTGTCGGGACTGTCACGAGACAGTCAGAGGACAAGTACAGTTCTGTCCAGTTGTGAGCAAGGGTGAGTGCAAGGCAGATTCAGTTTAGATGCAATGTATATAGTATAGCATAATAAAGTAATTCATTTAACCTTCTGATGATGGGGTCAGATGCATCATTTTCTCTCCCTCACACACATCTGAGTTGTCCATGCAGTAATATTCAACTAATTTGCATAAGGAAATACTGATGTTTCATGTATCTTTTACATTGTTACACAAATAGTTGGTGTTCCTTCTAATATAATACTTACACCTTGTTTTGGAACCATCTTAGCTGCTACTGAAAAGATATGAAACTAAGAGACAGAAATCCTTTTGTTTTTTGTTTGCATCACATCCTGGTACCAAATGACCAGTGGTTACCCTCCTCACCTCTGGTCAGGGAAGATATGAGACTCTGCTGTGAGGGGCAGTCCCACGTGTGCCAGTGGCTTTGCTGCTGTTGTGGTTTGTGCAGCAGCTCCTGGATTTCAGGCTGGTGATCTCTCAGCTACGGCAAAACAAATAAGCATTGATTCTGATTTACTGAAATGTGGTGGAAAACTCTGAAGAACAGGGCCTGTAATTATGTCTGGATTGTTGGTTTGAGCATTTTCCACAGAAGCCCAGACATCCACGGTGGCAGTATGTGAAATACATTGTTCATCTTCTCTTCCTACCTATACAGGACATGGCTTAAAAAACAGAGGTTTGACCAGTGTCTCCAGAGGAATAGGCCACAAATTAACTGGTTTGATGACTGGTCACACAGAACAACAGTTGAATGTGCTGTGTCTGCTGCAGGAACTGACACTATAAAGGCTCAGTGAATGCCAGTTTGTCCTAGATATGTCCTTCTTGCTGTCAGCTGCATGCTCACATAAAAGGCTTTAGAACATACCTGAATGGGGCATTCTGAAAGCCATTCCCCTGGATAGACCCCTGCAGCAAGAAAATATCTTCAGCTTGAATTCTCTTTTTCTTTGCTGTCCTTCTCACTCAGTTTTCAATTCCCTTATTTATATTCTCTGTCTCCACTTGTTCTCCCAGGAGATGCCAGGCAATAACCTCCTATGCTGTAGGTATGGGGCTTTCTGCAAATGCACAGGTGAGGTAAATTGAGCAAGATGAGGACTAATTTTAATTAATTCACAAATATTGCATTATACAATTATATATATTGTTTTAAGAGTGGAAGCACCTCATAACACCAAAGCTTCAGATTATTAATATACCCTCTACAGTGGTCCCTAATTAGTTAGAGTAGGCTTGACCAGTTCTGCTCTCATGCTGTGATAACATACCAGGCCTGAAAAGGTCACAGCTACTGGGATCCAAAAAGAGTCTTACAGTTTTGCTCACATTAGTTCCTTAGCAATTCAGACAAGTTGATAAAAATAGAAATAATAAATGGAGAAGGCTGATGTTGATATTATAGCTTTTACTTGCCATTACTTTGGTCAGAGGCTTTGGACTCCAAAAGTTTGTTCAATGTGAAGAGATATGCATGGATTAGAGAACAAGATTTTTATCAAGACTTCTTTTACATCTTATTATGGTCCTTTGAGCAAAACTGGGTTCTCTCTGGCTGCTCTGCAGGCTGAAGCATCTGGGGTTTACTGTAATCTGTTTTGCTGTCAGTATCCTTGGAGGAGTCCTTGCCAGCTGAAGAGAGACAAAAGATGATGCTCCTACCAAGACTGCACCTTTGCTTCCCTTTACTCTTTTGTCAAGTAACCTGATGAAAAGACCAAGCACTGGTAGCTGTTTTCCCACAATCTGGGAATTAACTGATCATGCAACCATTTGGTCTCTTCCTACTTCAGCCTGACACAAATATGTCATCACATAGGAGAGAAGCTGGCATGTAAAATGCTTTCCCATAGCCAGTGCAGTTTTTTAAACCAGTGGTGCACAATCAGCTTAAAGGAACAGGCAAAGTGATAAACATCTGTAAAATCAGGGGTCCCCTAGTGTTAAATCAGGCATTTTTATATGACTATGAACCCTCAGTTTCTTTGCCAGTTTGTTTAGTTGTTTTCAGTCATCTATTGTGAAAGGTATTTAAATTCTTGGATTACCTTGCAACCCTTTGTTTTGGTTAGGAACACACATCAGTTGCAACTGAAGGCATAGCTTGGGGTTACAGTATAGTGGTATGGAAAATCTTGGTTATTTCTAACCTTAGTCTGGTTAACCTTAGTCTAGCCTTTATTGAATAATGATCTGTAAGCTGCTGACTCTTTAACCTGCTATTCCACCAGGTTCCATGTTTGCCAAGCGACAGGGCATAAGAGCTGGGGGTATTAAAAATGTTGTTAAAAAATGAATTACTGGGATTTTTTCCACAGTCCAAATGGGGTTGGATTACCTTGTCTTTTTTTAAGCAATGACACTAACGTCTGATACAAACCCCATTTTATTTAATAAGTAAAGTTGAAGTCTGTTTGGAAAACGAGGTGTTTTGAGAATATTTGTATTTTAAAATGGGATACAGTGTAAGATGGGAGCATCTGAGGTATGTCATAGGTGACATTTCTGACTATTTTGTTTGCTCTGAAACTGTGTTTCTCAATGCTTAGCAGTTCAGAAGCTATTCTTGACACAGAATGTGGCCTCACTGAAGTCACAGTAGCTCTTCTGTGCCTAAATCCATCATATGCATTGTGTATTTTACAACTGTAGGTCAGACTGCGAGGAGCTGAGATAAGGAATACATTAAGTAGTTCATAGGTGGTGAGACAAGAACCTGCATCATGGTGCAGGTGGCAAGCACTGGCAGCTGGTCCAGCTCCTCCATCATAACATCAGGTGAACTCACTTGTGCTGATCATAGTATTTCTCTCAGTAACCCTGCTCAGAGCTGGTGATAAAGCACTGACCCCTTTGTGAACCTCACTGACTCTGTATGCCCGGTCCTGAATTGCCACCCAGGTGCCAGTGAGGCCAAAGAGTCACAGGAAGATGCTGTGCAAAGCATCTGCAAAATGCATCGGTTTCCATCTCCCTCCTCCTCCCTGGCCCTGACACATGGAGGTGCTTGTCATCAGGGCAGAGTTTCTTTGTGAGTGTTGGAAGTGAGGCTGGACCCACCTAAATCTTTGTTCTTGCTTGTTGTGCTTGGGTTAAAATTGACAGCAGAGGATTCGGATTCTCTCCTGTGTCTCATGCTTTGTGCAATCCTGCACCTGGCAGCTCTGGGCTACACACTGCTTTTCCACCTTCACTCCTGCTCTGTGTCTCCCTGTAGAGGCATTTAAAACAAACTTAGTTTCTTGATGTGTTTCCTCGTGCACACAGAAAAAGACACACTGTCTGTAAAATTTCTTTGTGTTGATATTTTTTTCTGGTTTTTCTACTTTTTGTGCAAAAAAGCTGTCTTAGCACAGTGTTATAGGGTTATGTTAATTAGGGTAGCCAGTAGGCTGAGGTAATGCTAAGTGGCTAGAGTTTGGTGTGTTAATGTATGAATTCCTATCAGGGCAGAAAGGCTCTGCAGAAAAGGCCCAGATCTTCACTGCCTTTTCATTGCATTTGCTTGTTATGGGTAGAGAGTTTTTGTGCATAGCACATGCTGTCATCTTGAGCAGATTTATACAGATAAACATTCTGGTCATGTCTACAGTCAGTGTACTGTAAGCATATCTCTCAAAGTGCAAGTTTAAAAGTCAATTACCAAAATCTCCTGGTTTAAAACACACTGTGGGCAGATCGGTGGGCTGAAAATGTGATTTTACAATTTGGAGGAAGAATCTTTTGCTTGGGAGTGGATTGTATTTAAGGAAAACTATTGTATTCCTTATCACCATTCGATCTGTATGTATCTTGTAAGCTATGTCAGGTCTCCCTTTGCAACACAAAAGAAGAGACATTCTCAGGGTGTTTTGTACACTGTTGGACCTTGAAGTTCTTACTAGTCTGTGTCCTTGGTGTATTAGGTCAGTGCTCTGTGTTATGAACCTCATTTTAGAGTTTGCAAAAATGTGAAATATACTGAAATACCTCTGTCTTATCTTTTTCAGGATATAAAGTTCTGAACAGTGCCTCCCCAAGAAGTGTGATGAGAAATGGCTTTAGGAAACAATACCCAGAGAAGTTATTCCATCATCCCCTGCTTCATCTTTGTTGAGGTGAGTGCAGCATTCAGCTGCCAGGCTGACATAGAAGGCAGCTCTTCCCTGCAGAAATTAAGTGCTTTGTTAGCCATTTTATTTGTAGCAAAGGATGCTGTCTTAGTTGATAGTTTTCCATCTTCATACTCAGTGCCATCAGATCCCCCTGAAAAAAGTCCTGCATGAGTTATCCAGATCTCAGGTACAAGCATGCAAGAACAGGTAGAGACATGGTGTATCCAAGACTTCTCTGTCTGGTTTTCTGGCTAGTCCTGTGGTGGGCAGTAGCTGCAGGTGTAGGACAGCAGCAGGTGATTGCCCATCCTCCTCAGACCTCTACGTATTGCTGCACAGGGACTAAAACTCATTCAAGGAAATTTCTGATCTCACAGTCTGATGGTTCATGGGCTTGGTAAGCAGCACTCAGCTCTGATTTCAGTTCAGGTGGAACATAAAATGTAGATGAGGCATGCCTGACCTTTAAGTGTGATGAAGAGGCTTGGCTAGCACAAGAGCTGAGAATTGTCTAGCAGTGAATCTGCAGTTAATGCTCCATGTCTTCATTAAAAGCAGTTGGTGTGGTGGTGTTTTTATTAATTAATTTATTATTTTAATCCATACAGATAGCAGTTTGTGATTCTTATTTTACTTAGCCTAACACTGATAGACTGGCCAAAATTCATTATTCAAATCCATGATTGTTCAGCTGGTGTTTATAAGGCTGGGACAGTTTTCCTGGCAAGTGAAGTGACTGTGTTTCCAGAGAGGATGAAATCTTCCATCAGATTTAGATGGTAAAAAGGAGATAACTGCCTGTAAATAATCCTCAGAGCCCCTGTCTTATGGAGCTTGGATGGAATGCTCACTCTTCGTCCCAAGTTCTGACACAACTTGAACTGTTCCATAAGAAAAGTGCCAGGAACTGTCCAAGGATTAATTTGTTCTGATGGAGACAATGGGTCACTGCTTTATTCGAACAACTAGAGGAAGAAAGGGTAAAGATGAGTGAAAAGCAGAAATGTGGTCAGAAAAACACCCTATAAAAACAATCAGGAATGAGATGTCTCAAATGTGTTGCTTAAACAAGCAGCTCTGAAGAATTTTAGTCCTCTAAAGAAATGAATGATGGGCCTGGTTGGCAACTTGTGACAGTGACATAAATTGTTCCTCCTGTAGACAAGACTAACATGAGGAGTTTTTGCTCCATAAATGTACATTGCTTGTCCTTTCACATAGTTGATTTGCTGATTAAAACACAGTATTAAATTAAAAATCAGTCAGAACCAGAGAGGTAGTGTCTGAAAAAATGTTCTCTCTGCTACATTTTTCCCCTCTTTGTCCACAGCATACAGGTTTTTAATGTAGCACTACTGGGACTACAAATTCATAGACTTGTGTCAAGCAGTGTAGCATTAAACAACAGGAAATCTAATTTCCTGCTGGGAATGCAGAGATGATTGATAGTAGCCATTCCATCTGAAAAGTCCCTGTAAATCTTAAGGCACACTGGAGGTGGTATTCTTTTCCCACTGCTGTGCTTTTGAGACTAAAGTAGCTGGTGTTTTTTTTTGTTTGTTTGTTTTTTTGGTTTTTTTTTTGGTTTTTTTTTGGTTTTTTTTTTCAGAGGAGCTGCCCCAGACACCAAGCCCCGTGCTGGATTACCTGGGTTAGGACAGACCCTATTTTTGTTGCTTTGAAGCAACCGTGAGGATTGATAAGCAGTGTGACACCTTGCTGTTGCTGTGAAAAGCAGGACAGCTAAAAATAATGTTGCCTGCTTTCCTGACAATGTTTTTCTGTGGGAGAACAATCCAGCAGCAGCCATGCTAGCTGAACACAATAGGAAAAGAGTCAGTAAAAAATTATCATAGGCCTGTTCCCCAGAATGTGCTGTCTTCCCCACTGGAATCTTGTCCTCTGATTAAAAGTTTTTGAGATATTTGCTCTTAAAAAAATAATACTGGGCCATGATTGTCATGTCAGATGCCCTGCCAGTAGGTATTTGCTTACTGCCTACTCTGCATTGTGCCTTCATGAAATTGTGGTAGCAGAGGTAGAAATGAGGAGTCACAAGGAGTTTCAGCACTTTAAATACCATCATGCTTCAGTCTGTACAACAATGACACAATTTCAGCCTTTATTCTAATTTCCATTTTTTTTCCCATTTCATTTTCCTCCCACTGAAATAACTTGTAGCAGTTAGTTATTGTGGAACCTGACCTGAAGATGAATGGCTCATTATAAAAACTTAAACTCTGTGCCTGACTCTACAAATTCCTTTTTATGTTCAAAATATGAAAGTTTTAATAATAAGGAGATAGCATGTGATGTCTAATCTGAAATGATGGAATGTTTAATCAACATTTTCATTCCCTAATTGGAAGTACAATGTCACATTATGAGTGGATTTAGAGGCTAAATAGGGAATCATTAAACTAATTTTGATCCACTTATCAAATTTGAGTCCCTCTCCCAACTAATGCAGGCAGCTTTCTGGATGATTCTTTATTATATTATAAGAAGTGTCATTACAGTCTGACATTTGTCACCAAATGTCTGTGAAGATTTGGTGCAGTACATTTTGTTAAACATGTAAACAATTAACTAGGATGTGCAGAAGACTGAGATTCTCCTTTCCCCTACCCTGCTTTGCAGACAGCATCCTGAAAGAAGCCTTCAAGACGCTGCCTCCCAACCTTGGTTTGCATTAGACAGAGGTTAAATAGTAGCGCAAAGGTGCCCCACTCCGCAGCTTCCAGAGCCCTTTGGAGTCAGTGATGGACCCAGAGATGCTTTTGATATGCCCTGGATCTACCCCAACAAATGCCAATGGTGCACAGCAGCCTATGTGAGGATTTGTTGATGGCCAGAACTGATCACTGAAGTGATCTCATGGATGGCAGGCAAGCATGAAAGGAGAGGCAGCGTCTGGAATGACAGGGGGAAAATTATCCCGTTCTTCCTTTTCCACTTATGGTGGCCAAAGCTCTTTGTGGGGCATCTCCTCCCTCCTTCACCCGCTGGGTCAGAGCAGTGTCAAAAACATCTGTACCAACATTTCAGCACAGCTGTGCCATTGTTTTGCCTCCCCACTTTACAAAGTTTAATCCAGGATGGGCTGTATTCCATCTTTCCATAGAAGGATGTGTGCTGGTTGAAGTTGGGGAAGGGTACAATCCCACCTGGCACATGTATTTTGTACATGAACATGCAGCCAGTTTTCTGCAGGTGAGGAATAAATTGTCAGAATTTATTCTTTTATGTAAGCTTCCTGAGGTCTGGGCAGTGCCAGGGATAGAAGTGGGAGAAGTGCAATGCCTGGCAAAACCCAGTCCTCTTCCTATGGGACTGGTGAGCTAGCCTGAGGTCTTCATCCAAAACAGTGTTTTCCATGCTCTGTGCTCTTGCTCTCTCTTTGTTCATCTCATTTTGGCAGTCGGCTTTCCAGGAGAAAACTCAAGCTAGGGAGCTGTAGCTGTAGGAGAGAGTCCGGTATGGCTTTGAATTTGGTAGGTCTAAGTGTTGTCCTTGCTTTTGCAGCCTATTTGACGCTCATCGTTAGTGACAGGAAGGGCAAGAAGGTGTGGTAACTGCATTTAGCAAATAGATGTTGGAAGGAAAGTTCCATACTGTGAGTAAACAGCATCCCCACAACTACACATGACTTCAGGGGGGAAGGCATGAGAGCAACTCTAGAGCCATTGTGTGTGTTTGAATGGTGGTTTTTGAAGAAGCAGTATCCTTTTCTTCCTGCAAAGAAAATCCTCTTCTCAACGAGAGTAAGGACTATAATGGCTCTCTAGGCAACAAAAGGAGAAATTTGGTCTGGGATTTCTGCTGATGAGGCATTTTCTACTTCCTTTTTGCCCCTCCTCACTGCAAGCCCTGGCCTGAGGACTAGAGTTGTTCCAGGGAGTTATCTAAGGATTTGTTTTTAAGTGCAGTTATTCCTGAAGGAGTTGGGCACATCTGAGGTATGTCTTTGCACATGAAAACACTAAAATTTTCTGGAACCCGATTTAATTAAATTGTCTTAAATTGATCAAAGAGTTACTAAAATGCTTTGATATATGAGTGATGTATATTCTTCATTGTGCATCATTGTGGATTATTGTAACCCTGACTTTGACAAGGCAGTAGGAGCAGACTCAAATGTGTGACACCATTAAAACCTAAAGCACTGGACATCTTTAAATTTTGTAATCTGAAGATCCCACTTTTTCACACTAAATCCATTATTCTGCCCTCAGGAAACTTCTGCAGGCAGAGAGGAAACTGTTTCTTCTTGACAGCCCAATATGTAGGACATTGCAAAGAGCTGAGGATTTTATACAGAAAATATCTCCTCCCCTTCTCCCAAATGAATGAAATAAAAAAATCTGAAAAATAAAAAATTCTAGTCCTACATTTTTTTTGGTACAAACTTGGATTTGAACTGTAGGTATGCTGTAACCTCACAGGATTTCTTCAGTGGGGTACATTTTTTCAGTTTCTTCAGTGGGGTACATTTTCCTTTACTTTTGGCTATTTTATGTTTGGACAGATTGAGTCATCTTCAAATATCGGTTCAAATGTAATTTTAAAAAAAAGCTTCCACTTACAGAAGCCCTGAAGGAAAGCATTCTTCTTCCTTGCCCACATACATTTTCATGTCAGTACTTCGTGTAGTCAAGCCAACAGCTGAACTACCGAGTAGCAGGAGAATTTCTGCAATACTGAAATCATTTGTGTGAGACAAGTGCCTCTTGAACTTCTCTTTGTCATCAGCATCACTGCAGGGCTTGGCGAGCTGTGAAAAAAATGAGTGAACTTAGAACATTTGTGACATATGTGGCACTTGTTTTATTATAATTTCTTGGTTAGGTGCTCTGAAAATTAAAAATGTTTTGTACATTTGGGTGTACTGGCTGGTGCCCTCTAATTTTTAGCAGTATTTGAGAAGTGTGCAATGAGCTCTTACATTTGCTGTACTCCTCAAAGTTACATTTGTAAGAGACATTGAATGTATTGGAAGTGACTTTTTATTTGCTTATTTTTAAAAAAATAATCATTTCTCTCATAAAAGCTTGCTGATTGCATTGGAGCTTTAATGATATTAAAATTACATAAAATGTAGAGATATTGGATTGCAATTTTGGATATTCAAAATACAGTGTTTTTGTCAAGATAATATCCAGTTCTCCTAGAGAGTGCAAAACAAATCCTGTCAGAATTTGACATAATCTTTAACTGGAAAAGCATCCCAAGGTGAACTAACTTGAAAACGGCTGCAGTCCTCAGTGACTCCATTCCTTCCTTCTCCATCCATGCCGGGCTTGGATGTGCTGTGCTGCTCCACAGGGATGTGTCATGTGCTGGTGTTGTATAAACTGCCTGTCATTAGATGCCCACTTAGGCTGTGAGAATTGGTGCTGACAGATGCTGTGGAAAGTCAGAGGGGCTCCGTCTCATCAGCAGGGTGATGTTTCTGCATAAATCCCCCTGCTTCAGTCACTCCTGTGTCTTGGGATTCATTGTTTCTGATTTTATTCACTCAGCATATGTATCCATTTCTCCTTGTTGCTCTTTCTATAAACCTCTCTTTATGTTCTCCATTTGCTAATCATTCCTCAGCATTTGCTTTTTTTGTCCTCCACACACCTCCTTTGTTTCAGGTGACTGGATAACTCCATATTGTAAAATTGGCTTAATCTCAGTGAATAGGTGTCACTTGAACATTGGATTAGTTTTGTGGAATTGCTAAGCAGCTTTCATATAACCTGACTGTAAAAAAAAAATCCTTCAAGGTGCTTCACAATTAGGCAGAGAGCACAAATGACTCTTGGCCAAAATAGGCACTGTGAAATAAATCTGATTATTATTTAATTCTCCTTAGCTTCTTGAGGACCTATTAAAATTAACATTAAGGGTTACCATGAGAGATAGGTGCTTTACTGAATTTTTCTTTAAAACATAAGTGAAAGAAGGCTTTTATTCCTGCTTGCAGACACATGAAGCCTTTTTTTTTAATCCTACCCATTATTCTGAAAATGTCCCATTGCAAATAATCCGTTTGACAACCTGAATAACATCTTAGAGTTTCCACCAATGAATCTGGTAGACTTTTCCAGAAAGGGATTAAAGGTACCAAAAGATCTTTGTCTTTATGAGTAGTAAAAAAATGTGTTTGGAAGTAGAGAAAAATGCTGTGAACAAATTGCTTTACCTGTTGACATTGTGCCTTGAAGCTAGCTAACACTTTTGAGAGCTACTGTAATTTATATGTTGCTCTGTTTAATCAGATTTCTAAGAGAAGGAATTGTACATGTTTTTTTAAAATATTTAGCAGTTAGGGAGATTGTATTTGCTCTGGTTCTGAAGTACAAATGCATTTTTGCCATTTGTTAGTTAAAACAAACTGCATAGCTTTTTGCTAGAAAAACTACTGATCAGAAGGTTTATGTAAGTCTTTGAGAAAAGGGGTTATGAACCAGGCATTGTTCGTGCAGGTGTTCTCTGTGTACAGAAGTCTGCAAGCCATCTTTGAAGCCTTCTAAGTTGGAAGGTATTTCCAGTCATTACTGAGCTGCTTTAACTAGGCTTAAAATAGCAATGTGAAAATACACAGGACACAATTTGTAACTGCCCATTTTTTCCCTCCTTTCTTTTCAGAAGTATACTTAGGTTTTAGTTTCATGGATATTGCCCTTACTATGTTAACTTTTGTTTGTTTGCCTACTTTGAAAACCTAAGGGATTTTCATGTTTTCTTTCCCAAGCACACCACATACAGCTATTTATTTGCTCAGATACATGCAGATTTGGAGATCAAGAAAGGTGCCGTGCATCATCAAATTATTGACTGCTCTGTGATACAGCTGCACCATTTCCTCTGATCTGCATTTGTGAATAAACTTTTTCTTTTGTTTTGTTTTGGTCTGTAGGAGTATCCGTGCACTTGTTTATCATGATAAGATACATGAGGTTGCATAAGGTACATGAGGTTCTAAAAAGAGCAGAAAAGAATCAATAGGGATTCACAAATGCAGTCTAAGTAACCATAAGTACTACAGTCAAGCCTTTCCAGAACTGATTAATGGGAAAACATGAAAAATGCAGGAGCAAAAGAAGATGCTTAAAGCATATTTTGAAATATCAAACCCATCCCAATTTTTTGACAGTGACTTTGACATCAGGAGAATTTTTAAAAGTGGAATAGGTCTTTTGGAGCATCATGCCCAGTCTCATCAGGACTTGATTTCTGGTTCCAGACCAGCCACTCCAGACACTGAAAAGAAGTTTCTTTCAGCAGTGTTTAAAGAGTGAAGTCATTAACATCAGCCTTATGGCAAAAATATTTATTTCAGTGATTTAGCTTTGAAAGAATATTGGCATTTTCTGCTCTCTGGAAAGTCCAACTGAGTTTTAATACCACCTTTAGGAATTGGTCTGCCAAGCCTTGTGCATCACATACAAACGTAAGGTACTGCATCAACTCAGAACTTCTCCAAGCTTCTGGCAACATTTGGGTGCCTTTGTGCAGGTAGCAAATAGCTTCTAAATTGTGAGATCTTCTCCCTTTAAAACACAAAGAGATAATCCAGTTGCCAGTGCCTGAGTAACATGAAATAAATAAATCTATTATGAATGCAGCAGAATGTGGCAACAGCAACAACAAAAAAAATCTTTCTGGAGAAATGATACTTTATATTTCTGTGTTTATAACTTTCTTGGGCAGTGCACCACAGGTTTCATGATCTATTTTGTAACTTCTGTGGCATTTTGAAGGGACATCTGGTGCTTCTTCTCAGCCCATTCTCACATCCCAGCATTTTTGCAGTAAACAATTCTTCTCTGATGTGTTTCCTTCACTGGCGTATTTCATCAGGAATTTCTGTGAGGTGGTGGATATAGAGCCAAGTAGTTTGCAGATCCCATTCCTGAAGTCAGAGCAAATGCTTTTTGCACAGGTAGGCTTGCACACATCATTTTGTCACAACTGTGGCTACTGCTCAGTGGAGCTGTTGAAGAGACTGAATGAAAATGGATCAATACAGATGTGTTTGCAGGAAATAAGCGAGACAGTAGGAACTGATGCTTTGAGAGTTGTTGCATCTTGTGCACATGATGCTAAATGGGCACTCAGGTCTTAACACACATGAAATTATTACTCATGATGGTATGTGCTTACAACAATGGTGACAGACTGGACCTCAGTTGTAGAGTTCATGAGCCTTCATGGATTATCTTTCAGCTTGATGTCACTCCTAAAATGATATTTCTGATTCAGTTCAGCCTAGGGTCAGATTTAGGATATCTGTATAAATTCACAATGATAAATTGTGCTAGGTCTTCCTAGAACACTCTAGTTTTAAGTTAAAGAATCAGGAGTTAAGATGCATCTTTTTCTTGAAACAGAGTGATTTAATGGTCAAGATTTCTGTTGCAGATAGACTTTTAGAAATGGTTGTTAGGTGCATGGTTTGCATATTTTACTGAGAACACAGTCAATTTTTAAAGAGTTGTTTCACAGTTCAGGAAACCAAATGGGTGCTTTTAATGGTGGGTAACTCTTACTTTTGAGTGATGTGCTTACAGAACCCACAGGGATTAAGATCTGCATCACACTGCACATCCTGAGAGTCCCAAGGATGGCTGTGGTCTCTATCAGCAGAGATTCTGCTTGTTTGCAGAGGGTCAGTGCAAAGAGCCCAGAAGATTAAAACATACTCCAAACCCTGCTGTGCATTTCTTTCTCTTATAATTTCCTTTATGACCTAAACACAAGAGCAGATGAATGGAAGAAACCATGTAACAGAATGGGTTTAAAATGCATTTAAATTATTTGTTACCTTTTCACAAATCTAGGGCATTATTAATTTTTTATGGCTCTAGAGTAATTCTTGATTTGCCTATGAAAAATATGCTGCAATAACATTAAAGCAACTTAGAAATAATTATGCAGTTATTGCTGGAGTTGCTGTCAGTTTTCTCATGTGTTCAGTAGAGTGCATCCTGTAACTTTGGCCATTATAATACCAAGCTACACTTGGTATTATAATGGCCAAATTTTTCCTGTGTTTCCTTCTCCCACCTATTAAATGCTGCATGTCTATCCCCAAAATCCATAATCTATTGTTCATTTTGGAGTTTAGGCTTTGCATACTTGATAGAAGCTCTAATAATAGTGCTAATCCTGTATCAGTACTTGTTACATACTTCACTAAAGCACAGAAATTTAGTGTGTGATTATGTGCAGATGTTCATTACTGAATTAATATCACCTTTATTTAGTTTACAACATATATAACAGACTGCTTGGTTTCTGAAAACTCTTTGTGAGTTGTGCATGCTGCATGGAGAGATTTAGGTTAGAGAGGCTTTAAAATATTTGTGTTACTTTTTCACAGTGGAACTATTGATTGAGTTTTGATTTGATTTACTGTAGTCTCAACACTGCATTTTTTATAAAATTACAGCAAAAAGATCTGTAAATGTACTGCATAAATGTAGTCTAGTTTCTTATTCAAGCCTGACCAATGTAAGATTTCAGTTATAACAGAGTGAGTTAACTTTTCAAATAGATTGGTTAGCAGATTGTATTTTTGTGAGTTTTATAGTTGTGCTAATGTTTGACTTGTAGCTAGCTACGTCAGTAGTCATCAAGGATCTTTATGATCTTATTTAAACCGGCCAAAGCAAAAATCAGTTCAGCTCTGTTACAGTGATGGGGAACATACTGAAACTCTCAAACTGATCAAATTGTGGGAATAGAGGTAGTTTGTATATGGTATAAATATGGTATCATGTGAATAAATACCAGCATTGGTTTAACATGCTGAGTTTCAGGCTTTTTCATTCTTATTGAAAATATATTTCTGTAGAAGGAGTAAAGCAGTTTGGGACTTGGAAAAAACTCAAACTAGCTGTGTTTGGACAAGAAAAGCAGCCAGGGTCAACCAAGTGAATAGTAAACTCAAGTCTTTACTCCTTTGAGTTAAAAAGAAAAGTTGTAGACTTATAGAATGACTTAGGTTGGAAGGGTTCTCTGTGGGTGTCTGGGCATGATGCAGCTCAGAAAAGCAGCAGCTGGGTGGAGTTCCTTTGAGCCTTGTCCAGATGAGTTTTCCGATTTTCTTACAGGTAACCTGGTTAGTTTTTGAGTATCCTCATAGGAAAACACTTGTCCTAATACTCTTTCTAATGAAGTGATGCAATCTGGTGTGAAAGAAAAGGAATCTAGGCCCGATGACAGAAAAAGAAGGGAGGATGCAACAAAAAAAGAGAATGGGTAGCAGAAAGCAATAAAGAAATTAATCACGTTAAAAAATCTTCCTTTTTGACTTTTGGAGGTGTACAGTTGGAATCCCATTTTGCCTGCATTTTCTTGCAGGAACTTCACCTAGGTATTGGCATGCCCAGTATGAACATGCAGTTGATTACCAGTAGTCAGCACGTAGATTTCCCTATCCACATTCAATATTTTAGAAACCAAAATGTCAGAGAAAGATTGCTGTTCAAGCCTTGATACCTCACTCTGTTTTGTGAACACAATGGGCTGTATTCCAGTGCTGCCTTTTCCTAATATCCGCATTCTGAAGTGATTTCCACTGCACTCTTTTCCATATTATCCATATTCAGCTCCATATAAAAGCCACATGTGTACCTTCATGACTCCTGCTGCTGGGCCCTGGTGTAGTAATACTTGGTTTAGTAAGAAGGAGATTAAACTGCCCTTAGTGTGTGTGGAGGCTTGTTAAATGAGCATCTAAAGGATCATCAGTAATGCTAAATCTGGGTTCAGACATGACTACTCTTGAATTATATCCAAACCTTGTCATGAAAAATAGCCATAGCAAATAGCTTTGAATATTTCTCTTTGTTTTGACAGGGCTAAACATTGAAAAGAGAATGGTGTCTTCAAGTGAAAGGGGAAAAAGTGAGCACCAGAACGTGGTGGGATTTTATTAAACTTTTCAAACTACAGGTCCTCTCTTCTTCCTTACCTTGCATTCAAAATTACATAGCAATATGATTACAAGTTCTGAAAAATGAAACAGTCATTATTAATTTTTTAATATGACTGCTTGCCAGTGATAAAGAATTGTATTAAAGGATTGGCTCAGGCACAACATGACTTGCATGCAGCAGAGGAGATTCAAAGTAGTAATTGTTTTTTTTAAAAGCTTCCTGTTCAGCTGGGAAAATGTTGAAGGCAAATAAAATGGATTTCATAATGCATTATACATATTAATAGGACTGTGAAGTAAAATGTCTTTGACTGTTTTCTGTTTAATTTAAAACATTGTTTCTATTTGATTTTTATGATTGGTCTAAGAGTCCTGCAATCTTGGTATTAACAGGTAATATTTTTGGCAGTAAGTGCTGCATTTATCAATGTCTAATGACTGTTAACCTGCACTACTCCATTAAATAGCATGGATCTGGAAGCACACACAAATATTATGAATTTTAATAAATGCTGCTCTGTGAATGACAAAGATTCGGAGCTCAAACCAGCTCCAAGGTTGTCAGCTCAGATGAAAAGCTTTTATACCTGGTAGGACAAGGCAACAGGACAAGCAACTAAGGACGTGATAAGGTCAGTATTGTCAGAGTAAGGCTAGATTTGATTTTCTCTCTCCTACACATGAATTCTACAGTGCCTTGGCTTTGACTGGACACAGCAGTTCATCATAAAGATATTGGAGCACAAAATAACTAAATGCAAACACATCAGGAATTTCCATAAGATAATACTGGAATTTAATTTTTTTAGGATAAATTTTGATCTATTATACTTGCTGAAACTCCAATAGTAGATCTCATGTTGCCCAATTAGTTCACTTAGGAAAGAACTGACTATGCTGGATTTTTAAGATCTATTGGTGTGTGTTTTGTGTTAATACAAACCCCAAAAATATGCTACATCTGTGCCTGCAAGGCATTGCCACCTTTTGGGCTTCTGCAAAATGTTGCAGACTAAAAGGAAAGTGAGGGAATTGCAGTTCTGGTTTGTACAGGAAGGATTTTGCTTTTTGGAGAGGCCTCATCTGTCATCCTGGGGGCTTCGTTGCTTGATGTGAACAGGGAGAGCAAACTGGGCAGGCAGAGTTGCAGGTTCTCTGCTTTGTGATTTAAGCCACATCAGCTGCTTGGATATGCCATCAGAAAAACACATGACATTTCAGAAGAAAGTAGCCTGGAAGCTTTGGAATAGAAAGATATCTCTCAGTAAATTCTTTTCTTTCCCCAAATTAAATTTGGGTTCCAGCATGTTTCACTCCAGTAGGATTTAGGATAGGATGCAGAGCAGCATTAGCAAGCAGATCTCCGAAGCTCTGAAACACCAGCAGTACAAAATCACATTCCTTTCTGCATTTGGGCGCTGTAAGGGAGGGGCAGGACAGTACGGAGCCCCTGTGTCTCTGTCTGTGCACTGAGGGGTTGTGGTACCTGCCAGGCCTGCAACACAGAGGTCCTGCAGAGCATTCCCTGGGGTATTTTCCATTTGTCTGCTGTCCTGACATGAAATAAAAGATGCAGCAAGGCTGCTTCTGGGCCTGTGCTGACCATTTTCTCATCACCTTCTCTGCACCTCTCTCAGTGACAATTACACTGTGATTTGTTTGTGTACTAGTGCCACTGGAGATCTCTCTGTCTAAAGACATCAAAGTTCTCCACAGCTATTAAGAAAATATTAATTCTTGTTGTCCCCAGCCCAGGCAATGCTTGCACCCAGGAGAGTGACATCCTTCACCAACAGAACTTGTGAGCCTTGTATTGGCAGCTGGGCTCTAAACATCTGTCATGAACAGGAGTTAGCTAGAGAAGGGTATAAAACAGGACTGTTGTATCATGACTGTCTCTGCCATGGTGTTGCTACAACCTCTGGTCAAAGGGAGTGTCAGTCTGCTTGTCAGTTTGTGGCAGATTTTTTCCCCAGGTTTGGGGGTTTTTTTGTCGTTGTTGTTTTGGGGTTTCTTTAATAGAAAAAACCCTTGTAAATTGCTGGTACCCATAATTCCAATGTCAGGGAGTTTTACAGCTTTCTTATGACATCTGTAATTTTATGTCAACCAATAGCTTCAGTAGTTCACATAAAAAGTAAAAGTAAAAACTACTGCATCTGGCACTTGAAAAGTCTGGAGTCTTTCCCTGTTTTCCAGACACAGCAAATGACACAGCAGTATCTTCACTCTCCTCTGAGACTTTCTTGGTCTTCTGGGAACTCTTACGAGTTATCAGGGGAGTCCTGGAAAGTCTTGGAGGAACATTAGGGTGCCAGTTAGGACAGCTAGATGAGCCCATGTCTGCTAGCCGCAGCCTCTAGTCAGCTCTGACAGCTGCTCCTAATCCGAGGGGGCTCTGAGCTCTCAGATCTTGAGTTCAGAACAAGGAGACTCAAGTGAGACACTGGCACAGGTTGCCCAGATCTGCTGCAGCGTCCAAACCCTGAACCTTCAACTGCATCAGGAGAACAGATGGAATCTCTGTTTACCAGGGTTGGAAAGTGGAAACTCCAGTGATGATGAAGGTCAGAAGCTAGTGGCTTCTGGCGCTTGGGGAGCGGGCCCCTGTTCCACATGCAGATCTGAAGCCATGAGAAGAGGTTCAGTGCCAAGGTAGCTCCCTGGATGAGAGCCCTGCACAGGGAAGTACCTGAACCAGCTGAACCTGAGCCACATGGCAAGAGAAAACAGTGAGTGGTGGTTTGAGATATTCTCTACTTGTGGAGAGTGAAGTCCCCCATGAGTGATTTCCTTGATACTGCTGGTGAGGAGGAAGGTCTGAAGAGCACTGGGTGGATCTGATGGGTCCACAGTTGAGATCACAGATCACAGAATAGCCTGAGTTAGAAGGGACTCAGAAGGATCACCAGGTTGTAAGTGAATGATCCATTCCTGTGTTTGTCAGCTGATGTCAGCAGCAGGATTTGGCTTCTATGTCCATGGGACCCTCTTTGAGGATCTGGACTGCTTAGAAGGCAATCAGCCTGACCAAATGGAGCAAAAGCATCTTGCCAGCAGCCTGGCCAACCTGGAGAGGGGAGCTTAAATTAAGAGTGATGAGATTGGAAATAGTGACTAAGAATCACTTGAGGAAGTGAAGGAACAGGTTGGAAGGACCAGTAAAGGACGAGGACTGAGCAAAGGACCCAGCGTGATATGAACAGAAGGGGCACTAATCAAGAGAATGATGAAATGTAATCCCACCAAGCATAAACACATAAGGAAAGAAGTGCCAGGGAAAGTTCTCAATTCAGTTTGGGGAAATCAGCACAATCAGACACTTCTCTGGCACACCACATTTAATATCTTATGACTCAATCCATTCTTTCGCCATGAGACAACCAGATTCCATAAACACACACTCAGGATTCAGGATTATGAGTCTCAGTCAGCAGGTAAAATTTGTTTCCTACTGAGTACCAACCTGAACCTCTGATTCCAATTACCATCCTCTCTCTTCTGCAGAAAAGGACAGATTTTTCAAGCAGTGAGAGGAATCTCTGTCTTGTTGGTGTTAATGGGAGCCGCCTGTCAGCAGCCTGTTCCCAGCACAAAGGGTTCACAAAGTAAATTCAGATTCATTGCTGGCATGGCAGGCAGGTTACCATTAACAGGTTTTCTTTGTCCAGTTTAATGGCAGGTGTTCATTGTCCATCAATTGGCAGCTTATTTATTGGATTCAGTGCTTCATCTTGAGGCCCGCTTTCATGGCTGCTTAGTGTGAGCATTTCTTCAACATCTTCATAAGTGACTTAGACACAGGACTGAAAGGGACACTAAGCAAGATCACAGATGATACAAAACTGGGAGGAGCTGTTGACTCCCTTGAGAGCAAGGAGGGCCTGCAGAGGGACCCTCAGTGAATTGGAGAACTGGACAATGACCAACAATGTGGAGTTCAACAAGGGAAAATGCTGGACTCTGCAGTGGGGATGGTACAGCCCTGGATGTATGGACAGACTGGGGAATGAAAAGGAACCTGGAGGTCCTGGTCGATGACAAGTTGAGTCAGCAATGTCCTGGCAGCCAGGAGGGACATTCCTGTCCTGGGGACACCAGGCCCAGCATGGCCAGCCAGGCAGGGGAGGGAATTGTCCTGCTCTGCTGTCCACTGGGATGGCACCGCCTCAAGTCTGGGGCAGATTGGGCACTACAGTGTAAGAATGACATTAAAACTATTGGAGAGTGACCCAAGGAGGGGCAGTGAGGTTGGTGAAGCACCAGGAGGTGAAGCTGTATGAGGAGTGACTGAGGCCACTTCATCTATTCAGCCTGGGGAAGACGAGACTGAAGGGAGACCTCATTGCAGTCTGCAACTTTCTCGTGAGAGGAAGAGGAGGAGCAAACACTGATTTCTGCTCTGTTGTGTCCAGTAACCTGAGGGAATGACCAGAAGTTGTGTCAGGGAAGGTTTAGGCCGGATACTAGGAAAAGATTTTTCACCCTGAGAGTGTGTGGGCACTGGAACAGACTCCCCAGGGCAGTGGTCACAGCCCCAGCCTGACAGAGCTCAAGAAGGGTTTGGACAATGCTCTCAGGCAGAGGGCATGATTCTTGGGGATGGTTCTGTGCAGGGCCAGGAGTTGAACTCAATGATCCTTGTGGCTCCCTTCCAACTGAGCTTATTCTGTGATCACTCAAGACCAGGGCTGCACTCAACCTTTGACAACTCTCAAAGCCAGGAACAAGTGTATGGTCACACTCTGACATGTCTGTACACTGAGGTGCATGCTGTGGGAAGGAAATGAGAGGTATTAGAGGTCTGAATGCTTTTGCAGGGCTATGATTTTGCTGGTGTCACAGTGACATGGAGAGATAGCTCACACGAGTGGAGTGCCCTGGATGAACAGGCATTTTCAGGCTGGGGCAGCAACAAGGGAGATTGCATTTTCAGCAGGTCAGCAGGGATCATCTCTTCTGCTCAGTGCTGTTGGGATGCATCTGTTCTGGGTCCCCCAGTATAAGAGAGGCTCCTCCCTGTGATACCCAGGGAAAGGGTCGGAGGCAGTGGGCACAAACTGCAACACGAAATGGCACTTAACATAATAAAACCTGTCATCCTTGAAGGGTGATGAAACTCCAGCACAGATGATGTAACGAACTTGTGGAGTCTCTGCCCTTGGAAGATGTTTAACACCCAACTAGATGTGGACTTGGACTGCCTGCTCCAGGTGACACAGCTACAAGCCTGAAGTCAGTTGAGGTGATCTCCAGAGGTGCATGCCAGCAGGAGCAGTTCAGTCACAGTGTGGCACCTTCACAGTTGCTTGTAGCTGGTGGCTCCATTTAACTGTTTCCTTGTTTGCCATGTCTCCTTGATGCTGAGGTAACTGCTGTAGCACAAGTTATAAGGGAAACAGTATTTTATTTTTGCAGATGAGGAAATGGAGGCACAGGGTGACTTGACTACAGTTACTCCTTTGGTGAGGGTCAGGGTCTCAGTATCTACATATGACCTTTTTTACCTTGACTTTTGCTTCAGTCTGAAGGTGTGACTTGTCTCAGATTTGCCTGACAAAACCCAAGTGTTTGTTGGTAGCTGCTATTTGAATACTTGTCTTTTCTCATCTTCATAAGTCTTTTCTTTCTTTAATGGCCTTGAACTATCAGCAGAATTTTTTGTAGCAAAAGAAATTTTTTTTCTCTTAGAACCAAACATTTATCAACTTACAGCTCCATTGCACCAGCAAAACACTTTAAAATAGATCTTAGTAATAATTAATTGCAGCACTCTGTAAAGCTGCTGGCTTTGAAACGCAATTGCTCAGCCTTTGCTTTTCTTCCTTTTCTCAACAGGTAGCAGTGAAGTAATTTAAAAATCAGACAAACGGTTTTGATGCATATGGGGAAAAGAGGAGGGTTACAAAAATGCTTAAACATGTCAAAGTGCCATGCCACTACAGGAAGAAGAGTTAGAATATTAGAGAGACTGCTTCAAGAAGTAGTTAATAACAACAACAACAACAACAACAACAAAAAGAACGTGGCAGCAGAGAAAAGAATTATATATTGCAATTTATTGTAACTGATTGACTATCTGAGTGTCATCTTTGAAGAAAAGGAACACAAGTAAGGTCCAGGTGCACACCACTAAGCACTCTGATTGCAAGGACACCGAAGATACCAATGCTTGGCCAAGTCCTCAGAGCAGAACAGTAGTTCTGTCACGGGGAAAGAGCAATAAAATGTGTTCATTTTTGCCACATGGCTGGTGGAAGGAGAGACCCTGCTGCAGAAACAATGCTGTGACAAAAGGTTGACCACAGCCTCCTGTCTCTGTGTGCCCATTCACTGCTGAGAAATTGCTTGACCATTTCTAACCCCAAGAATGTCCATATGTCATGAAGTTTTCAGAGAAAAGGCTGACTGTTAACACCTTTCAAAATCAATGGAAATAGGACCATGTGTTTCAAAAGCAGCAAGAAAGGGGCCAAAGAATGTACAGTGTCTCTGAGTTTGGCTTTTCTGAGGCTTTCTGTTTACCCTGGAATTTTTTGGGTTGAGAAGAATTGTAGAAAACCAGTTCTGTTCTGTCTAAGAATAGAGTTTTCTAACCAAAACTAGTTACTGCTGTTGTTCTAAACCTTACAGCTCTCCAACTTGCAGTTTACCTACAGTGTTCACTAAAAAACAATGTGGGTTATATACTGATTTGCTTTGGAATTAGGCTTCCTTTTTTCTCACTTTTGTATTGCCCCAGGTGACATCTTTTAAAAACCTGACAGGTTTTGTTTCTTACTAAGATTCTCTCCCAACAGGCAGACTGATGATGAGAACAAAAGAGATGAAAGTATTGCCAAAAATGTCTGAGAAGGGAGCACATTTGGCAAGTGCTTTCAGTGTGAGAAAGGTGAGGAAATGAGGAGCTGCTCTTCCTAACCATGCACACTCTAGGAATTTATTATAAGGTTTCTGTCTCTGGAGAGATGTTCCCTGAAATTGTAAGGCAGAGATGCTGAGAGGAGGAAAAGTTTCCCCTTTGTTTAGCCAGATAAGATCCCATCAGCTTTTAGATCTGTCTGATGGACATCTTTTTTACAGCTTTCTTGGTCTTCTGGAACAATGATGTGTGGATGAGGCAATGGCTTGTGGATTATAGAGCAGCTGGATAATTGGTAGCTCCTTTCTTTCAAGGAAAAATCTGGGAATCATCTTCTGGACAAGGAAGATGCACAGGGTAAAAGAATAAACAACCATTCATTGGGATGAGAGAGTGTACACTGCACTGCTGTTGCAGTCCTTAATGTTTGTTTATATGTCAGAGTGGGCAAAAGTCCTCAACAACTTCTACCTTGAACCCATCTCTAAGACACTGATAAAAATGTCACCCAAACCATCATTAGTATCCATAAGTCTGAAGTCTGAGAACAAGCAAAGGGAAAGTAAGAGTTGTGTTCTGGTGCTTTTCACTTTGTGATGATCTTTGTTCCTTTTGTATTTTACTTTATCCTAGTTCTCATGTTCACCTGATTCTCCCACTGTCAGTCCCTTCAATTTTCTAGAGAGATGCTTGCTTCTCTGCCTACAAAGACACATTAGAAATCAAAATATACCTCAGCATCTCCCTGTGGACAGTTTTGCTTAGGTACCACGTGAAGATGTTAGCAGAGAGCAATGCTGAAAAGCATACTGAAAAGATGTGTAAGTCTGTTGTGTCAGAATCCTGTGTCCTGTCAGGATCTGTTGCTTCTCGACACTTGGACAGTAAATTGTCCTGACACCTCTATGTAAGTGAAAATAGTCATTAAATTAAAAAGCCTGTAGAGTTCACGATGGATTGAACAGCTTTTATGAGCCATTTGTACAGAGAAAACCCATTAGTCAATGAACCATTATCAGGGTTGCAGGGCAGCTTGGAAGCTGCTTAAGCCACAGGCAGCTTTTCAGCTTTCCAAATCCATGGAAATAAAATGTGTGTGTGCCAGTCAAATCAATGGTTTTTTATGGAATGAGTGTGGTACTTCAAAGCAAAATAAACGGCTATTTTGTGATTTTGGTTACTGAAACTAGGCAGACAATGAATCGTGACAAGATTTTGCATTATTTCAAATGGACTGGGTGACTCATGTCAGTGTAGTCCAGGTTAAGAACTGCTGTCAGAAAGAATCAAACTCAAAGCAGCCTCTCACAGAAGAACGCATCTTGTTCAAAGTTAGAGGGCAGATTCAATACCAAGTTCTGATTAAATTCTTTGGACTTGCTCTGAGTTTTCAGCACTTTTCATTACTTTCCGATATGCAAGTATGGGAGCAAGTTTCCTGAATTAGGGTGTTTCTGAGGCTGGAGCAGACCAGAGCATGGTTTAGAGGAGCAAACCCTGAATCCTTTTAAGCACAATTTGGACACCAGTTTTTTGAGAACACCCTGGCAGATATTTTCTATGTTCTATCCTTCTTGTGGGCATGAGGTGGAAAGTGCATTTAGAAGAAGCAGTGAAGAATATTCCAAAATCCTCCTACCAAACAAGTAGCTGTTGAAGTACTGAAGTTTTTACTGGTGTGTTAGAAGCTGGATTTCATGGAGTCAGTAAGAGCTCTCTTAACAAGTCCTGGAGATGATTCCAGCATTTTGTACTATTTGTTTTAGTCAAATGCTGGATAGGCATGATAACCAGACCTGGGAGCGTAACTCATTTTCTGTCAGTCCCAAGTGATCACAGGTATTTTCCACATCAGTGTCTCTCAGTTTGCTCTCTCTGTCAGCTTCAACATCAAGTATTTCAGCTTGGGGAAGGCTGTGCAGTGCTGCACTGAGTGTCTATTCTTGTCGTTAAAGGTGCTGTATAACTGGTGCTGGTACATACGTGGAGTTCCAGTGGTGTTCTCTTCATTTGAAAAAGCTGATTCTGCAGATGTCTTGATGGGGAGACAAGGAGACAGATCAGGCAGGACAGGAAAGAAACAAAATGCTCTTGGTTTCTTTTAATTTAATACCAAAGTAGTCAAAATATATCTCTGCTCTGCTTCTGTTACTAAAAAAAAAAAAAAAAAAAAATTCTAAACAGATGCCATTTCAATGCAGATTTTTATGTTTCGAAAATTACTTAGTCTCCACCAGAATTTGTAGATCATTTTAAGGTGCTACGTGCTGGAAGCAGCGGTTTCCTGGCTGTCTGCCATTTGGACTGGGTAGAGCATTAATGCCACCTGCTGAAAAGTCTCATTGGACCTGCTCAAGGGAAGATAAATATGCTATACTTGTGGCTTGGAGGTTTTAACAACAATTGGTAATAGTGATGACATTCTTCAGGTGGTAAATAAAAATACAATTTTTAAAATCTAATATATTCTCCCTTTTGACAGGTGGAAGTTTAATTCTCTTTCCCTCCCCCTTGTATAAATCTCATTCTTTATCATTTATCATCCTTTATCTGAAAGGGTATCTGACCCCATGTTTCTGGGGTCTTAAAGGAGAATTGTAGTTCTCAGTTTTTGTTGAGAGAGGAGTCCTGATTTTCATACATAGAAGATAGCCAGTGATTTCACAGGAAGTTCAGAATGTCTGGATTTATACAGCTGTTTGAGGAACACATTTCATTTTACTGTTGTTTTTAGGAAACTGATTTTTACCATAACAAAGGTCTGCATGTACCTGAGAAAAAGATATTACATGAAACACAGAATAAGTATTTGAGAGACAGAAAAAGTGTGGGATGTACCATGATGTCCCAGATCAGGAGTCAAAGCTGGAGAGTCTGGCCCTAAAGCAAGACCTACCTAATTTTACAGAGTAGTTTGCTACTGTAGCAGTCAAGCAGCTTTCTGATCCCTGTCTTTAAAGTGTATGACTTTCAAATGTTGCTTGAAGTCCCAATGTTACTGTGTATTTAAAACTTTTCTTAGTGTTCCTTAAAAATTCCATTCCTGCAATCAAGTGGTGATGTGAAAATCTCAACTTCAGTTTAAAAGAGTTTTAGTTTTTCAGCTTTTTGTTGTTGGAAAGAAAATTTACTAAGGTAATTCCTGTCAAAATTTTTAATTCATGTCTCTTTGCACTACACATAGAGACAGATTGTGTATTGATGTAGATTAAACAGATTTTAATCCAGGAAGGTCAGACCAGATTCAGTAACTTTCATGCTATTAGTGAACGAAGTGAGAGTGAGATCACAGTGTGCCAGGATCTGAGAACCAGCCCCAAGTAAAAGACCAAGGAGCAGAGCCAATGCAGTGGAAAGCTCTTCCTTTTTATCTCTGACCCCTTCAGTCACCAGTTTACAGCTAGATCAGCTTTCTGACAGAAAACCTTTGTGAACCACCTTCAATAAGGTTGG